>NW_011370640.1:301339-312677 GCF_000735185.1 Notothenia coriiceps
AAAACAGTAAACTAAATAAAACTTTTCGGCGGTCGGCCTTCGATCACAACGCGACTTACACCACGTAAAACCCTTAGGCAGTCACAATCTCCTAAGAATTCGAAACCCACTCAACACGAGACAAGTGAAGTCAACATTTATATTATTATTTAACACTAGATGGCACATGATAAGACACATATTAGGTAGACGTAATAACCAATATAAATACCAAATCGATTTACAGAAATCTAAGGAGCACACATAGTAAAAATTTATTAACATGTATTTGGCCTCTCACTCCCGGCAAAAAGTCGATTGTCAATCGGCGATTGCAGCACCTCATGTACAACCCGTAAATGCAGTGACTACACTTTGAAAGGAAACACCTCGTTGTAGAGGACATGACACCGATTTGACACCTAGAACCACACAAGTAAGGTACCAAACGTCCATACAAATATAACTCGACAATTTACACGAAATAACTTATGACAGTAGAGTCATTCATTAAACTAATTAGAAATAACAGTGTTAATGTTTGATTTACGCAAAAATACAAACATTATTTTACAATAACCCAAAGAAATACAAACATAAATCTTAGGAAAAAGAGATTTGTTTACTATGGTGATATGCTAGTGACATTGTCACAATTCTCCTAAGAATCGAAACCTGTTTTTCGACTAACTATAGAGGTTGACTGAGACCACTTCGATGGTTCTTTTCGTTGTCGTTTTCGTCCTGGGTCACAGGACAAGTCAGTACAAAACAGTACTCACGTTGGTGACAAACTGAACGAGGTACATTGTCAGACCCCCAACTTTAATTTGAAGCCTCATATACGTCTTTCAGAAGAAGTAGTCGTCAGAGAGGTGGTCTCGTTCGCTGGACGTCGAGGTTCGGACAGTGTGTTGGCATGCTCCAACCGCGGCCGAAAGGCCACACGCGAACCCAACCATGTCTATGTTGCCAACCACGACACGTAAGGGTTTGTGCACTACCAGGAACGGCGTTTATTTAAATAACTTAATAGTTGATTTTTTACTTAATCTGGAGGTCTTTTTTTGCGTTTTAGAATTAATACCGCCGATTTTAGTAACTGATCGCCCGATTTATTAACAATTTGATATCTTTACGCCCCAACATACACGAAATACAGCCTTTAACGATTCACGCGTTTACGTTCAGCGCGTAAATACCGCCTGGTCCAACGCAATAGACGCTTGTCACACTGTCTACTGCCCTGCGCTTTTTCCCTATAGATGGGGCGTGGGGACAATGGGTCGAGATGGTGACTACTTTCCCTCGTGGGAATTTCTCACGCTACTATTTGTCGTTGGTCTTTCCGTTCGGTGTAGTTCATGTCTATGTAGTGTGGTGAGTGTGTGTGAGTGTGTGTGTGGATTGAGGAGAGTAAGACAAAAGTAAATTGACGGAAGCAATTGGCTAGTCGAGTATGACAGCCGACGACGTGGAGCACGACTGTGACTGCGGACAGCTTTCCCAATCTCCACTTTCGGTGCACTCGCACTCACGGACGCAAAGAACAGGCGCGCTTGGTAAAAAACTATACAAAACTCGCTAGCTCAGCCATAAGTTGAAGCTAAAGAAATTACGAAGTATGTGTGTCACGTTGCCCTGTCTGGTCAAGCGTGAAGCATGTTCTTGAAAAGCTGAACGAAACAGGGCTCGAAATCGGACATTGTTGCAACTGACCCTTTACACACCTGAGCTACGAGTGCCACAGTTATGGTATACACGTAGCCCGATGGTCTAGTACAAGCCCAAGCGAGCGAATGGTACTGCAGTGCGCAACACTAGACCGACATGCCTTAGCGGTGCGGCTACCGACATTGATCCGGACTGATCCCATATGCCCCCAGACTAGTTTCGTGCTTCTCTCTTTAATTAAGTGCAATAACGAGTTTGTCTCGATTAGGTAAGACGGAATAACATTCTACGATAAAAGTGGTCATAAGTATAAATTTACTAACCTTTAATGCAATATTACACATTCATTAGTGAAGGGAGTAAGTCTAATTCACTAACAATAAAAATACAACTTACAATTTTTCCCTTGTTAGCTGTCACAGCTACTTTTACCGCTCAGTCGTCATACTAGAACGTATAGTGTTTGAGTGTTCGTCTTACTTTGGAGAACCGCAATCGGCATGTCGGTCGCTAGAGAGAGACAAAGAGGAGGCGAAAAAAAGGGAGACATAGCACAACCAAAAAAACAAGTCCCAGTTTAACAGGATTTAATAAAACAAACATTCATTATTTACAATGTTATATACACCCCCCTTAAATTCTGTTAAACTCCAGGCAAATACTGAACATCATCAAGACAAGAGGGTAAGAAAAATAAAAAAATAAAATAATTGGTGGCTGTTCGAGGTGAAACCAAATCAAAGACACAAATTACAGTCAATACAAAATCCTCCCATAAGGAGTGAAAAAGGATAGGGAGGTACCAGGCCCAATACTTTACTCAGACCAGCAGAAGATGCCATTTAAACATTCAAAGCATCTCATCTAAGGCAACACACATAGCATACCCACAAATCTACAAACACATACAAATACTACTCGGATATAACCCATAAAAAACTGGTAGAATATCCTGACTGCTTAAACCTCAAATATCCTATGGAAGAATGCAAAAACTGAACTAGTAACAGATGAGGTATCTTCAACCTTCGGTGCTGCCATCTCATATATCAACTTTTTAGGAGGTTTGACATGCCTCCCACATCTAGTAGTGACTGAACCACCACAGCTTGCATGAACACTATGAGGTTGCGTGCAAATAGCATTGGTTTCATCAACAACTTCTGTGTAAGTTAAACGAGAAACACCAACTGAGTCTGGGTCAGTCAAGTCAGCAGCACTCACAGGGTCTGGGTCAGGTGGTAGAGTCACACTGTCAGGGTCGGTTGGTAGAGTCACACTGTCAGGGTCTGAGTCAGATGAGTGAGCATCAATGGCAGGGACTGAGTCAGGTGAGTGAGCATCACTGGCAGGGACTGAGTCAGGTGAGTCAGCATCACTGGCAGGGACTGGGTCAGGTGAGTTCATGAGCCAGTCCACAGTGCGATTGTAGCCATCTTCATTGTCCACATGCACAGAGACTTGACCACTTCCACATTCCTCATCCCCATTATCTGAGTTGACAAACGAGGCAGGAGTTTCAACCTCGTCCATGAAAAGAAAGTCAACCGGGAGAAGCAGGTTCCGATGCACAACTCTCTTCCAGATTGGGCATCTCTTATCCTGTACACGTTAATCCCAGCCCTCACTGACACAACATCATAGGGCGTAGAAACCCACTTGTCAGCAAGCTTTCTTTTGCCCCTCTCACCACGGTTGGCCAACAAAACTCGATCACCCACACCCAGCGGAGAACCCTTGACTTTGCGGTTGTAAAGCCGAGCATGACGGGCTTGCTCATTAAGGCTGTGATTTTGAGCAATCCTTGCAGGCTTCACACAAGTCCTGTCTCCACTGAGAGACAAATCATTATGGCTGACCCACTCTTTTCCCATCCTGAGCCCATGCTGGAACACAATGTCGAATAGGGAGACGTGGCACCCCGCCAAACATGAAGGGTAAAAAGGGCAAAGCCGGTTGTCTCATGTACTGTGCAACAGTGTAGCAAAAGGTCAGCGTCTGCAACACCCGGGCCCACCTGGCTTTCTCATTGTTGGGCAAGGGTCTCAATCCCGCTCCGTCGTTTGTCCACGACATTACCCATGTGGGGATGCTACGGTCAATGTGTGTGTCGCTTTGCACCCCGTCACACTGGAATATTAATCAGTATTGCTATCACAACATCGCACCCATCTGATGTTCTCTTTGGGCCGGATCAATCGATCGAAGCTAGAGCACACTGTTTTGTGAACTGACAGAAACACTGTTCACACTTTTAAAAATCAGTCTAATCAATGATTGAACCAAGTTGTCGGCTCCATCTGCACCGTTCCCTTGGTTTGGATGACTGGTGATTCCGAGGCGCACAGGGCTTCAGGTATCCTGTATTTAAAACATATATCACACTCATCTCACACCCTTCCATGAGGGTTTTATGTCTCTTACTACCATGCCAAACACAGCCCTGCGAGACAGCGTACTCGCCGCCCTGATGCCCCCGCCTTGTCGATTTGGCAAAGGACTATCAGGTTTGTTGACGATGCATCGCAGGCACACTGTTCACCTGAAAAGTTGATTTCGTTGATGCTGGCTGTTGCGTTCTGTACATCGATGTGGTGTTATCATGTATCCAGTGTCTGCCGATTTCTACAATGGACCTGGTTTCAATGGAGCCTCGTCTGGTAGTTTCCTGCATATGCTTAGTAGCAGTGCACACTGCTTTGTCCATTCTGTCTATCAGTTTTTGTTAACGAAGTGGGACCGCCCACTGTTTTTCCCCTAAAAAGTGAATTTTTAATGCGGCTTGCGTTTAAATGATGGGTGGTTATCGTTAACCAGGCCCCCCGACACAATGCACATGCTGGAGCTCGCCGGGGTCCTGGCAAACACTTGTAATCACACATTTTGTCCATTTGCCATCAGTTTGTTAACGAAGTGGACCGCCAGCCACTGTTTTCCCCCTAAAAGTGATTTTTTAATGGTGGCCTTTGTGGTTTAAATGATGGGTGCCATCATTAACCAGGCCCCCCGACACAATGCACACGGTCTGGAGCTCGCCGGGGGTCCTGCAAAAACACTTTAATCACACTTTTTGTCCCATTTGCCTATCAGTTTGTTAACGAAGTGGACGCAGCCACTGTTTTCCCCCTAAAAAGTGATTTTTAATGGTGCCTTTGTGTTTAAGATGATGGGGTAGACCATCATTAACCAGGCCCCGACACAATGCATCACGGTTCCTGGAGCTCGCTGGGTGTTTCTGCCCAAACATCTTTAATCACACTTTTTGTCCATTTGCCTAATCAGTTTGTTAACGAAGTGACGCAGCCACTGTTTTCCTAAAAGTGATTTTTATGGCTGGCTTTTTGCGTTTAAATGATGGGTGCTATCATTCACAGGTCCCTTAAAACCATGCACATAGTCTGGAGCTCACTGGGGGTCCTGCATAGTGCTTTAATCGGCGTTTTAACACTTTTCCCCAACGGAAAATGATTTTTAATCATTTTTTGGGCTATATAAATTCAATTGGGGGGTAATGCGAAAGCACAACTTGTACCTTTTACTTTTTATGTATTTGCATTATATATACTTTGGGGCTATAAAATGGACATATATGGATGACTTTGGTCCCAGTTTATGGAGTTTATCCCCACAAATCCCGGAGGATCCGGGCCTGAATTTGGGATCATCATAGGTTTCCCTGCCAATAGGCCCCCACCCGTGGAAAGAAAAAAAATGAAAGAAAACGGTCAAAATTATATGTTTAAAATAATCAAAAAAAGGACGTTTTGAAAGTTACAACGAGAAGGGGCTCAGGAGAAGGGGGCTCGAAAAAGCTCACCCTTCCCGGCGCTTCGGGACGCAAGCCCCGAACGCTTCCCCCCCCCCCCCGTTGCAATGTAAACAACGGAGAGGGAAATCCAGACTTCCACCTTTCTACGTCCTAAAAAAACGTTCATGTTTTACAAGCTACTGTTGCCACGAAATCGGAAACCCGTTTTGAGAGGACTCAGAAAAACGGCTGGTGTAACTTCATGAGGAATTCATCCGCTGTATGTGCACTCTGGCTCGGGATACATTTTTGTTTTTTTTTGCCCCCCCGGAAAAAGAAAAACCCCCCCCCCCCCAAGGGCCCCCCCAAATGGGGGGGGGGGTTTTTGTTTTCCCCCCTTTAAACCCAAAAAACCCTTTTTTAAAAAGTTTTTTTTTTTTTTTGAACTGGGGGGGGGGGGGGGCCCTTTTTCCGGGGGGGGAGGGGGGAAAAAAAAAGGGGGGGGGTAAGGGGGGGGGGAGGGTTTTTTGGCCCAGGGGGGGGGGGGGGGGGGGGGAAAAACTCCCCCCCCCTATCCCCCCCCGGGGCCCCTTCCCCAAAAAAAATGGAAGGGGCCAAACTTATTTTTTTTTTCCCCGGGGGGGAATTTAAAACAATTTTTTTTTTTAAAACAACCTTTTTTTTTTTTTTTTTAAAGCCCCCCTTTTTTTTTTGGAAAAAAATGGGGGGGGTTTTTTTTTTTTTTTTTTTTGTCCAAAAAAAAAAAATTAAAACCTCTTTGGAAAAAACCTTTTTTTTTTTTTTCAGAAAGTTTGGGGGGGGGGGGGGGGGTTGGGGGGGGAGGGGAAAAATGCAAAGGGGGGGGAAAAGGTTTTTTTTGGGGGGGAACCAAAGGGGGGGGGGGGGGGGGGGACTTCCCCCCCCCCTTAAAAAAAAATTCCCGCCCTTTTTTTAAAAATGGGGGGGGGGGGGGCAAAAAAAAAAAACTTTAATTCTTTTTTCCGGAAAAAAAAAAAAAAAAAAAATTTAAACATTTTTCCCCAAAACACTTTTTTTTTTTAAAAAAGGGCCCCCCCCTTTTTTGGGGAAAATTGGGTTTTTGTTCCCCCCCCACCCAAAAAAAAAAAAAAAATAAAAACTTCCCTGAAAAAAAAAAACCCCTTTTTTTTTTTTTTTTTTTTTTCCAAGAAGTGGGGTGGGGGGGGGAAAGGAAAAAAAAATTGGGGGGGCGCCCCCAAGGGGGGGGGGGGGGAAAAAAAAAAAAAAAAGTTTTTTTTTTTTTTGAAACCAAAAAGGGGTGGGGGGGGGAAAAAACCCCTTTCCTTTTTTTAATCCCCCCCGGGCCCCCCCCCCCCCTTTTTTATTGGGGGGGGCAACTAAAAAAAAATTTCCTTTTTTTTTCCCCCGGGGGGGAATAAAATACAAAAAATTTTTTCCCCAACCCCAAGCTTTTTTTTTTTTTTTTTTTTTTTTTTAACCCCCCGGGGGTTTTTTTTTTTGGGGGGGGGGTTTAAACGGGGGTTTTTTTTTTTCCCCCCCCCCTTCCCCCAAAAAAAAAAAAAAAAAAAAGTTTTAAAAAAAAGTGGGGTTTTTTTAACCTTTTTTTTTTTTTTTTTTTGGAAAGGAAAAAGTTTGGGGGGGGGGGGGGGAAAAAAGGGGAAAAAATGGGCAAAAAGGCGGGGGGGGGTTTTTTTTTTTTTTTGGGGGGGAAAAAAGGGGAAAACTATTTGGGGGGGGAAAGCCCGCCCAATTTAAGGGGGGGGGGGGAAGGGCCTCTTTTTTTTTCCCCGGGGCCCCCCCCCACCCCCACAAAAATTTTAAAAATTTTTTTTTGGGTTAAACAAAATACCCACCCCCAAAAAACCCCTTTTTTGCCCATTTCCCCTGGGGCCGTTTTTGAAAAAAAATTTAAAACCCAAACTTGTTTTGGGGAAGCCCAAAAAAAACACACCTTCCCCTGTTTTCAATGGGGGGTTGGCAAAAAACTTTTTTTTTTTGAGTTTTTTTTTTGGGGGAACTTCTGGGTTTTTTTTTTTTTTTTCCTCTGGGAAGGAAAAAAAAATTTTNCGGAGAGCATCACGTCATCATGGTGCCCACCTCCTTCGTCGAGGTAAACAATGTGTTGGGAAAATCCTGAATGCCCTCTTCCAATATATACCATGATAACAAAGGTATCCCAACTGTAGCTGTGAACATGACAGGATGTGTGATTACCTAGAAGAGCATCAGGACTGTTTGAGGCATATGATAGCTATGTGATTAACATGATGATTCAGCCTCTATGGAGAGAGACATATGACAAGCATGATCATTTCTGACGTGGAGCTAATCTGAAGTAAACATTGAATACTGCTTTCTATTCCTCTATCTTGTGACTGTGTAACTCCCTCTCTTGGATATCAGCATGTGAAGGACACTGTTCAGGAACTAGTTGATGCTCTGTATGTGATGACTACTTCCATTCTGGAGAGGATCACAGATACATGGATCCTGATACGTAGTAACACAATCTAAACATATATTTAACTCAATATCTTTCCTTTCACAGCAAACCGTGTTCCTGTCCTTCTGCATGATGATGGTGTTTGTGATGAACATCTACTTCATAGGGAAAGAGCTGGTGCAGATATCACAACAGGTACTTCTGCAGGAAAGCTCACATTTCTTTTATTTATTCATTTATTTAAGGGGCAGTGCACATTAATGCAACGAAGCTGTGCTCATAAATCTGTCTGTGTTGCACACCCGAAGGACATGCTGTTTCTTTGAGTCCTGATGTACAGTAAAAACACATCCTAGTCTTTTCTTAGGATGCAACGCACTCATAAACACAGCTTCTGTCTGATAAAAGTAAATCAGGTCATTGCCAGGGTTTAGAAATCATATTTTTCTGTCTAAGGAGTTTATTTAGTGCATTTCTGGACGTGCAAAAGCACCCACATTGAAGCTTCATTGAGGACATTAAAGATGAAGAGTGAAATACTGTATGTATTGATGTATCTTAGATGGGTCGATTACATAATAGACATTGAACCAACACTGTTATTGGTGATTTTACTGAAAAACATCTTTTAATCATATAACCCTATAGTCCCTCTCAAATGTCAGGTCACTTTTATTTTTAAATATGTCACTCACGTAAGGAGGAAGTTGAGTTTCATAAGAAATAATGAGAGCTTAAAAGTGATCAAATTAATGAAGATACATTGTTTTCTGTGTGTCTTAACTAAATTATATTAAGAGTTTAGGAGTGTATGGTAACTATAAATGTTTGTAAAATCCACATTTTAATCCGTGTCCTTTGTGGGGGGCAGTGTGACATCTGCTCATTTTCGTCCTTTTTCCAAACTTCAGGAAACACAGCAGTGAGTTATGATTACATTTCTTAAAAATTGATTAAAATATATCATATGATGTATATTAGGATGAAAAAAGAAGGACCTGGGGCCTCATTTATAAAGGGATATACACTCAAAAAAAATAGCGTACGGCAGTTTCTACGCAATGTTTGCGATTTATAAAATACTAACTTGACGGGAAAACGTGCGGTCCTCCACGGAAACTCTAACCCATGCGAACGCACTAAGCACAAAAACGGGAGAGACGAGAAACTGCGACCCCGTTGGCAGAAGGAAGAATGGAGAGAAATATGTGGAAATAATACCATAAATAAAATGTTACCTCTCATTTATCATATATGAAGAATTCATTTTCAAACATTGATTACCTGTACATCTCGTCTCTGGTACTCCTTCTCCCCTGTGTACAACTAACATCTTCTCTGTACTTCTTTCCCCTGTGACAACTACATCTTTCTCTGTACTCCTTCTCCCTGGTGTCAATACCATCTTCTCTGGGTACTCTTTTCTCCCCTGTGTACACTACATCTTCTCCCCTTGTACAACTACATCTTCCTCTTTACTTCTTCTCCCCTTGTGTACAACTTACTTCTTCATCCTTGTGTACGACTACATCCTTTCTCTCACTGCTTCTTCCCCTTGTACAACTACATCTTCTCTCTTTTTCTTTCTCTCCCTGTGTACAAACTACTCTTCTCCCTGGTGTGACAACTACTTCTTCTCCCTTGTGTACAACTCTTCTTCTCCCTTGGTACGACCTACTATCTTCTCTAGCACTTCTTCTCCCTGTGTACAACTACATCATTCTCTGTACTTCTTCTCCCTTTGTACAACTACTTCTTTCCCTTGTGTACGACTACATCTTTCTCTGCACTCTTCTCTTTTGTACAACTACCACTCTTCTCTGTACCTCTTCTCCCCTGTGTTACAACCACGTATTATCCACTCGTAATGGTAGAGTCCATTTTTCGCCTTAGGCTAGGTCGCTCGAGTTGTGTCGGTCTCTAGGTCGGACGGTTCAGCGTCTCTCGGACAGCCGCAAGTATGTACCACCCCTGGCTACTTCTCCTCGCTCTCGTGCCGCCTTTTTGGTCAGGGCGAGGACCAACTCTTATGTACGGTAACTTATTAAGGTCGCGAATTTCACTGCTCTTTTCTGTTGTTTTACTACTAAATTACGTGGGTTTTGAGGACGTCTATAAAGTGTAAAGTAAGTCACAGTGTCGACACCTTAGGCTGGATTTTACAAGGATTTGAGGCATCAACAAATGAAATCTATTAGTACGTTATGTCTGTAACTGACGTGTACATGTGTGACTGTATTTTGTATTTGTTTTACCTCAAGGTTTACCTTATTACGGAACTTCACTAAGCGTCTTTTGTGTTTTACCTTAGTAATTTACGGACTAAGGTGTCGCCTGTACTAAAGGAAGAATTACTACATTAGAAAAATGAGAATTTACAGGGAACATTACCTCTCGTCCCGGAGCATATATTTCGGAACGCAATCCTAAGTGGCACCTTTACAACGAATGCATCTGTTTCGTTTATTTATTGTAGTGGTCTGTAAAAGGCTAAATACTTTGTGCACGCATGGCCGCATCCTCGAACCGTGCTAGCGACGGGCCAAGGGGAAGAATATTTAGTGTTCAGTTGAGCTTTACGCCACGTCGAAAACGCCCGAAGCTGCATTGGGGTAAAAACGGACTTATTTATCAGGTTCTTTGCGGGTAAGATAATTAAGTAAAGTAAAAACTGAGAAATTAACTTCTTCTATCGTCCTTTACTCGCTGTCTGTCTGATTTTTTCTGTCACAGAGTGTGGCCCACTCTAAAACCAATAAAACCCTCCACCTCCTATTATAGTATAACAAACCACCTTACGTCAAACTTGGTCTCATCGTCGGTACCTCCAGCTAGCAGATGGTTTTATTTATTTATTCAACATGGCTTTTTCAATTACTGTTTTTTGTATTGGAAGGAGTCCGTCACACAGTCACCCACCAACACGCCCCTGTAACCTCTGGGGGGGTACCTGACGCTCTTGCCGCCCCGAGGCGTCGCTCACCTCAGTTAATACAATAAAAAAAATAAACCACCAAAACCACAGGTCGACAGGCTAGTCGACGCAGAGGGTGACGTCGGACACGCGAGAGTTGGCCGGCGGCGTCGTTGAGATAGGTGGATCAATTTATTTTTATTTTGTTCACACAACAACACGATACAGTACGACGTTTAGTGCGTCTATATACCACAAGGAATCAAGGTATGGAGGCGACACAAAATTACTGCGTGAATAGTTGCAGGACCTCGTATTGCCGTATTTTGTATCTAATCTTGCACTACCATCTTATTTTGGTACGGGGAGCAAGATGTTGGATATCTTTACGTTTTGCCGCAGTCAAATCTGCATTAAGACAGGAGGACGAATGGCGTAGTAAATACTCTTTTGTAAAGTATTGTAATTTGTTGGTATAGCTCCCCAAATTTATTGTATAGGTACTTAAATAAAGTAAAGAGGTCATACAGAAACAACGTGACTCCTCCAGTCGTTGTCCGCAAACAATTTAGTAAATTTC
>NW_011370640.1:312722-314959 GCF_000735185.1 Notothenia coriiceps
TGTCGCCGACCCCTGCCGATGCACAGGCCTGCGCCGGCCATACTAGCTCCACACAACCGGCAGCTGGTTCGGGCGCCGAGCGGGCGAACAACAAAACCCGATGCTCCCCAGCATGCCCCGATCGCGCTGAAAAGGAAACGCGCTGTATTGCACTGGGCTCGGGCCCACGACGTGGGGGTGGCGGGCCAAACTCAATCCTGGGCGTGGTTTAGCCGGGGCTCTCGCAGGTGAGCCTCAGCAAGGACATCCAATCACCGTCATCAAGAGAGGACGCCGAGCAGCTGCCTTATTCTGGCACCGTGCGCGCACCTGCGGGACCACGGATAATCCAATCTGGTCCACTGGTGTACCGACGGCAGGCTGACCGTCGTGATGTCCCTGGCCACAGCTTCGGGACATCACGCGCACGTGTGGTTGGGACTACGCGCTTCTCCAAAGGAAGGACCGGTGAATGATCTCCTTGGAGACCCCGTAATCACGGACCAGCCGGCTTCTTCGGACGATCACAGGCCAAGCAGCGCTTCAGCCGGTTTGGAGGAAGAAAGAAGTCCACCTCGAGCCGTATGCTGCCGCTGGCTCTTCCTTAGCGGGTTGAGCTTGAAGCCACGGTAAAACGCCCTACACATCGGCGGGTGCGTTGTTCCGTTTGGAAAAGTGGCGTGTCTTGAGCTTTGGGAGTTTACGCGAGCAAAGCGACCAAAACAAACAAGTCACCAAATTTAATCTCTTCCTGTCAAGTGAATAAAAGGTTTTACATGTCAACACTTTATATGATGAACGTTTATGACATTAAATTCTATTTACCTCAATTCACACCAACGGTGTTTCAGGGCCGGTGGGCTGGAGCCTTGAAAAGCACCGGTGTTTTCCTCTCACACGTAGCGGAGCAGCCTCCTTAGCTCGGAATCCGGTTCGTTTCAAGCACAAAAAAATGTCCAGCTAAGAGCAAAGCACCACATATCAACGTCACCTTACGTCGAGGCGGGGGCAGGCAGGGGCAAGGGGCGGGGCGGGATCAACTCCTGAACAACAACAAAAAGCCGGCGTTTTATCCAGTTTGTACACAACGATGGAGAAACTTAACAAGCAGCAGTGGTCCACTGAAGAGACCAGCTACCTACTGGGAATCTGGTCTTCTGAAGAGGTACAGAGGAAGCTGGAGCACAATCGGCCATTGTTGTTGTTTTCGGTGTCAGCTGTGAGGGGTTTCCGCGCGTTTTGGCTTTATGAAGCAGGCACGCAAACGGTTACGTCATGACGCAAACGATGATGCAATGACGCAGCACCAGTCGGACTCTGGGCGGTGGGAAAAGATCACTTTCTCCTCCATTTTTTGACATATGGGAAATGAACTGCGGTATGGCTCTCCCAACATACACAAGGTTTGATTGGCTAGCGCTTGTACTGGCTGATTTGCATACGCCAGTATGCTGACGCCTCCGTCGAAGCGTCAAAAGTAGAACATTGCTCTACTTTTGCAGCGAGCACCGCGAGAAAAGCTACGCTTTGCTTTTTTTTCACACAGCCCAATTGATCTTACACCTAAACAAGTTGAGTTTTGCGGTCAATTGGAAGAAGAGCTGCCCCATACCTCACCAGCAGGTAGAATATCTGGGGATTTTGCTCGATGCAGGCAGACCACCCTGACAGAAAGCAGACAGGCATCCCTGCTTCGGGCTGTTTGCAGACTGCGTCAGGGGGCGACAGTGACAGCTTTGACCATCATGCAGACTTTGGGCCTCATGGCGGCTGTTCACTTCGTGGTGCCACTCGGATTATTGCATACAAGTCGCCTGCAGAGGTGGTTTATCGGCCTTCGTTTAGATCCCAAAGAGGCACAAACGACGTCTGGTGACCATCCCCCCCTCAGTGGAGAGCAACCTCCGATTCTGGGGGTCCCCAGAGCATCTGCGGAGGGGGTCTCCACTGGGGCGAGTGACCTCCTACATCACGGTCTTCACAGACGCATCCGTGACAGGATGGGGGGGGACCTGCCTAGAGAGAGCTGTAGGTGGTGGCTGGCCTCTGACAGAGGCTCGGCACAGCACCTCCTAAAGCTGCAGGCGGTGATGTTGGTCATACAGCACTTCAAACCCTTAATACAGGGCAAACATGTGCTAGTGAGGAGCGACAACCGCACCACAGTGGCGTACATCAACAGGCAGGAGGGGGTTCGCTCCGCAGCCTTGTTGACCGCAGCAGAGAAGCTGTGGTTGTGGGCTTCACAGAAGGTGTTG
>NW_011370640.1:315004-347162 GCF_000735185.1 Notothenia coriiceps
GCGAGCCTATCCTGAATGGCGCACAGGCCCAGTATATAAGGCAGCTACGACCTCCGACCTCCTCCTTTTTCTCAATTCAGCGAGCAGTAACAACTGACACGTAAACAGAGGAAAGAAAGAAATCAAAATCAAGATCTCCCTTTGCAGCATCCCTGCCTCCCGTTCAGAGGCATGAGAGAGGCAAATCTATCATTCCAAGAGGCAGATTCTCTCTCCTCAGCAGAGATTCAGGCCCGGTTGGGCAAAACAGAACGGTGTCTGTTGTGCGTTCTCAAGACAGAGAGAAAGGGCCTATTCCCTGTGCTTCCTGGTTCCAAGAAGACTGAATTTCAGGCCAATTTGGATCTTTCGCAGCCTGAATCGGGACATTCCTGCAAAAAGTAATTTATGTCATCAATGATTATACTATCAAAACAGTTGGGGGGGCCGACCTCATGTCGAGAGGCGAGTGGAGGCTTCACTCGGAGGTGGTCAAGCAGGTCTGGACTCAGTTCGGGAGAACAGAGGTGGACCTGTTCGCCAATTGGCGCAACAGCCTTTGTGCCCTGTGGTTCTCCCTGGCCCGATGGGACAATCCGCCCTTGGGGGTGGACGCATTTGCACACGAGCCATGGCCAAGGAAGCTGCTTTACGCCTTTCCACCGATGCACCTTATGCCCCCCCCTCCTGGAGAGGGTGAGGCGGGAATGTCTGTCACTCATCCTAGTGGCCCCAGGTCGCCGCTTGGCGTCGTGGTACACGGAGGTGACACAGATGATGGGGGGCCAGCCCTGGACGGTTCCTCAGGTTTGGGGGGCGTTGTCTCAGGAAGCAGGTGCAATTGGGGCGTTACCCACTCTGGGCCAAATTCTCTAGGCTTGGCTCCTGAGAGGGACAGGCTGAGACAGGTGGGGCTGTCTGACAACGTTATTCAGACTATCCAGGCAGCAAGAGCAGGATCCATCACAGCCTGTTACAGGCCAAAGTGGGCGGGATTCCAGCGATAGTGTGAAGAAAGGAGTCTAGAGCCTCTGTCGTGAATGTTGGCCTCTATTCTATCCTACTTACAGATAATGGTGGACGCTGGTTCATTCCACAATTAAGTTGTATGCAGCAGCCATTTCGTCCTGCCATGAGGGATTTGGAGGCAGGTCAGCCTTCAGTCAGCCGCTTATGTCGCATTTTTTGCAGGGGGTCAGGAGGCAGCGCCCAGTAGTGCACTCCTCCTCCCGCAATGGGACCTGCCGTTGGTGCTCGAGACTCTGGTCACATAACCATTTGAGCCTCTGGAGCTCTCCTCCCTGAAAGCACTGTCATGGAAGACAGTGTTGCTACTTGCCTTGACTTCGGCCAAAAGAGTGTCCGAGCTGACCGCTCTGTCGGTGCACCCAAGTTGTCTTTTGATCCGGGGTGACCGTAGCGGGGTGACACTCAGACCGAACCCCTCCTTTGCTCCCAAGAGCCTAAGGAGTTTGTTCAGGTCAAGGGCTATTCAGTTAGGGCTTTAATATTCCACCCCATATTGGGGCCAGGGAGGCTAAAATTGCACCTCCTCTGCCCGGTGCGTGCGCTGGCATCTTATGTAGAGCGCACAGCCGCTATTAGGCGCACTGAACAGCTTGTGTGTGCTTTGGGGATGGTGTGGCTGGAAAGGCTCTCTCCAAGAGGTGCCTGACAGGATGGCTCTGCGAGTGCATTACACATGCCTATCGACGGGCGGGGAGAGCCCTCCCCACGGGGGTCCGTGCACAACTCTACACAGGCTGTGGCTGTGTCAACAGCCTTATTCAGCGGCGTGAGTGTAGAAGACATATGCACGGCGGCATCTTGGTCTACGCCAGGCCCCTTCATAAAGTTTTACCTCTTGGACATGTCTGGCTCCTTCTCGTCGTCTGTGCTTGCCGGGGCAACACATGACTGGTGAGAGGGGGGGCTGTGGGTCAGTAGGTATCTGACCCCCCCCTCCCTGGACATAATGCACTTATGTTTTTCCCATGCTCCTTGGGGACCTGGGAAACATGGTGCGCAGTGAGCCCCATACAGGGCCGGAGGACTTCCCAACTATTTTTTTCCATGCACACTCTACACGAGGTAAGCGTGTGTGAGTGTGCCTTATCCAAGCTGCGGCCCCGACTTCTCCACGGTTACAACCGGATGGGAGGAAGTGGGGGTGCGGTGGATGTTAGCCAAAAGCCGGTCAGAGGCAGTGTGATGGGTCGATGTTGTTGGACGACAGGGCATTTATACATCGGGGCTCCACACACTGTACCCATAGATTCCAGTAGAGGGCGGAGCCTGTGATATATAACGGGGGGTTACGTATTGTAACCCTAGTTATATAAGCACAGGCGGAGCCCTCTACCTGGGGTCCCTGTCTTTCCTATGCCGCTCGCTGAAGAGGGTGAAGGATAACGGTCGGGAGGCGTAGCCGCCTTATATACTGTGGGCCTGCGCGCGCATTCAGGTAGGCTCACCCTGATTGACCAGCTACATTTATGCAACTCAGTAGGTGAATGCATGCATAGCATGATAGAGAGTAGTACCCATAAAGTCCAGTAGAGGGCTCCACCTGTGCTTATATAACTAGGGTTACAATACGGAACCCCCCGTTATTCGATGGTCAGACTGAACAGGGGTCCGCTGTCTCGAACTTCCTCACAAAACGGCCACAACAGGCCAATCCAGCATTCAAACTTTACTACAGCTGGCTCTGTGCACTACACCAAGACTTCACATGTGAGACAGTTACCCACATGTTCTCACTTTGAGTTAAAATACTTATCAGTAACAGGAAACATGAGAAGAATCTTTTTGTAATGCTGGGTTTTATATCCTCAATCAAAGCAGTAACACATCTGAATTCTATTCAAATGCAGACTCCCGATCTTTTACTAAAAGCATCTGGGGCCCATTAGGAATAATATAGAATAATAACAGACTCCTATCACGCATGCTGCCCCTGTCTATTTCATTTTCTCAATTAAAATAGTAATAATAATCTTTTTCTAGCGCCTCTTCTACCTTCTCACTGTGTTTGTACTTACTAAAGTAGGTGGGATGTAGGCCTACTCACTTTCTTAGACGTTATTGTGCTTTCATGTATTCAGCATTTTATACTTCACAGAAAACTAAATAATAAGCCGACAATATTATTCCAGGAAAACACAAATATATGGATTATTTTGCCCTCTTATGGATAGTGTAGATAATCCTCCTCAGACAGTTCTGCTTGTTTTTTAGGGTAATCTATATTTAAGGATTTAGACAACTAAATATGATCGTATTGGTATTAGGTGTAGAAGCATTAGCCTTACAGAAGTATGGCCCTTTATGTTAAAGCAGCATTATTACGAAAATGCTCCATTGCAAGTTCAATAACTGCATTCAAAAGTAGATGTATAGCAGTGTTAGCAGCTAAATGTATTATGTCATATAACAGGATTCATTATTGCTGATGTGACTGGACAGTGTCAGTAGAATTTTAAAGTTCTAGCTGTATAGAGGAGGAACTAATTCTTACTGTTAATAATAACTGTCTTAGACACCAGCCTGCACACCCTGTCCATGGTATACAGACTGGTCTCACTTTTTACATTATATCAAATGTCTCTCAATAAAACAAAAAACTATCTGACTCGTCAATCAGGCCAGGAAGACAAATCAAGACAACCAACTCCAAAAAGGCAATCCAGATCTACTATCACTGTATCTTCTCAAGCCAACATTTCTGTTTCTGCCATCAGGCTTCAGATTGAAAGTCCCTACTGTCAGTCTCGTTGCCCCCTCCCCCCACCTCCAACACACACACACACACACACACACACACACACACACACACACACACACACACACACACATCTCATTTCAACCCTAAGCCCCTTTTCCAAGCATCAAGGATGATTTTAGGGACATTCTGCAACCATCGCCCTCAGCAGCACTGTAACTCATTTTAATGTATATATATTAATGAATTGTTAAAACTACTGAATAACATGCATTGTTGTGATATTTTAATGGGCTACATGCCATCGAAAGAACAATCCACTTAGCAATTTTATTATGATTGCCCTTTGTCACTTTAAGACTTTAAGATGCATAACTGTAATGTATTGTGAGTGAACCTGTTATGTTGTGCATGTTGAGTGTTGTCTTAAATGCTGGTGCCAAAGACACACTTCGATTTCATGCATATTTATGGACAAAAGAAGTCATATGAATCTGAACCTATACTAATATCTCAGATTTAATTGGTTGTATAACTCTTAAACCATGTGATGGCATAAACGTACAAACCCAACATCTAAAAAATAATTATAGATTTGTAAAGTAGCATAACATTAAAATAGTACTTGTATTTGAGTAATTGTAATTTGAGTAATTGTACCACTGAATAATAGCAGAAAGCAACACTTTGCTCAGTTTAAGGAACGATATATTTTTTCATTCAAACAAAAAGTTGTTTTACTCCTCACATTTGAAACGTCAGGGGCAGAGCCTTTTCCTCTATGACCCCCTCCCTCCTGAACAAGCTTCCTGTCATTGTCAGAGGAACACACACTGTGTCAGTATTTATAGGCAGATTCAAAACTGTAAGGAAATCTGACAACCTGATTCACAACCCACCTTTCACTTTCTAAATCCCCCTGCACTTTGTCTTTATTTACTGCACGCTGCCCTAGTGCGCGTGCCTCATCTCCACAAATATATTTGTATTGCTCTCCGCCTCCAATATTGCATGAAAGATGAACTGCTTTTCTACAGTACCACACTAAATATAACAAAATCCCATCACTTAAGTGGGCTGGTTATGGGGGTATCACTGACAGATTGTATATAAATAAATGATACACAGTTTACAAATCTTCAGCCTGCCATAAAATGAATTACATCACTTGACGTGCAAGATGTGCATTTGGTTCTTGGTTATAACAGACTAAACACAACTCCCTGTGTTAGCTTTCAGTAGTGAAATAACATGTCACATTGCAGTGACATTTCTCTGGTAGATACTGAACTGAAAATAATTTAATAAATCACTTTTGGGTATCAAAACCCCAAACCACAACAACATTCCACAGGCTTCTTTCTGCCTTTGAACCTCTTCCACGGGATACTTTAAAACCCATATTTTGGCTCCATCTTGTGGACAACATATGTAAAAGCTCAATAAATAGGTATTGATTTAAAGTCCTTTCATGTATGAGCTAAACATATTAGATCTGAAAGTATAATGTTTACCAAGTGACTTTGATTTATTACTATTTTTTCATTATGGTTATGTAGAAAAGGTTTGAAGCAGATAAACCATTCCGCTGGACATAATATTCTTAACATCACTCTTAGTTCATCTGTAAGTTCTGCTGCAGAATGTATTAATTAGTGATCTCGATTAGTGATCATTTGTTATTCCATTATAGCTTGCTTTTACCAATCCTTACATTGAAACATTTAAAAATTGTGACAGTTTTTAAATTCAGCCCACTCCAAGGTGAGCATGTTTTTATTCCATTTGGATACCATCATGAGAATAGTAAAAGTACAGACACTCACACCTGGCAGGGTTATTTAAAGACTTCCAGCTCACAGTTCAGTACATTTCTAAATGATACAATAGTTATAGATTTATCATGGATCATATTATGTTGTTTGTTAAGCTTTAATGAAATATATGAGATGAAATATTTTTCTTTCTTTTTTTAAATAAGTGTGCTACAGTAGACAGTATGTTTAAGGAAAACCTTTGAGACAATAACCTCAAAGTGAAAATGAAAATGTATTTACTTTGCATGTCTAATATTACTTTAATGTTTAATCTTGTTGTGCTTTTTCATTAGATTGTGTATATATACACACATGTGTTTCTGTGTAATTTTTGTTTTAACTGCTAATTTTATATTATTGCAATATGTTAACTGACCTGAAATAAAAACAAATTCCAGCTCACAGGAAGTAAACTCATGTGTAGTTCGTGTCACCCTGGTAAAGCCCCAATGCGCCCCACTCTTTTAAAGAAATCTGAACTCTTCATTCTATATACTAAGAACAAATACAATTTAAACGTATGTGCTTGTGTAAATCGTCCATATTCGTATTATCGTTTGACATTTCCAGTGTTAAAAACCTCTGAATAAAACAAATACTATAAAATACACTAAACTTAGAAGCTAGGGAAGTGCTACAAGTGTTATAATTGAATAAAAAATGTCATTTTATAACATTAAAATAAAAAATATATTGGCGGTACATCACAGGATTCGTATGGTCACTTTTTGGTAAAGAGCATAGTAAAAAGGGGCTGGTTGTTTTTACGTGTTCGTCGAAGCCAAGTTTTTCGCTTCTGTGTCAGAGCTTGAAAGCACCACCCCGCCCAGGTTCCAGTTTTGCGTTCGTGTCGACACACTGCTCCTCGGCTAGCAGCCGGACAGCCACTGGCACGTCCGAGGAGACACCGAGACGAGTAGTGACATTATTTAAAAGAGAGTTGGTGTCCCTGCACCCACGAGTCACTATTCCTGTCAACCGACAATCATCCAGGGTCCTTCTGTTACATCGAGTTGCCATTTTGTTCAACTCACAACAAATGTTTACCTTGTGCTTTAGAAATTAGGTTCAATCTACACATGTACAGGAGACACAGTGGGATTTATGTTTTGCATGACAGAAAAATGTTTTAGGCGTCTTTCTCTGCAGAATATCGAAATGCTACATGTGTAGTTAGTGTTTTGACCAATCCGTTGTAGAGCCTCGGTAGAGGGGTATAAATGTGAGGCGGTTGCCGTAGAAACGTGCCACTGAAGAGTTGAACGCAAGAGCCCGTGATAATCGTAAGGTAATTCTAGCGCGGTAATTCGTAGTAAATGCCATATTTACCAAACGTGAATTAATGTTATGGTAACTTGTGTTGTCCTGCTAATGACTGAACAATTTGCGACAGTTGTCATAAGTTGGAAAGGAGCCCACGAGGTTAAACACGACTACATCCTAACAGCTAACGCTAGCTAAACGTTAGCTGAGGTAGCTAAGCTAACTAGATGCTTCCTAACAGGTATTGAATTAAGCTGCTCTCGATGGACTGTATCGCCGTGTTTGTGGCAAAAAAACAGATCTGTACATAAGATAACAATGTGAAAATATCTCGTTAGTGCAGTGTCGGCTGTCAGTTAAGTCGCCTGGAAACTATAGTACATGTATTCAATGTCCTCAATATGTATTGGCAGCTAGCTAATATGATTATTTATGCCACGAAAGCGTAATTCACAACATTTATTGGCCGGGATTACATCTACACCTTTCAAATAGAGCACTATAACTAGCTCCCCTAGCCTCTCGTTTCCCCCGATAACTTGCTCTGGAGGTTAGCTGAGATGGTAGCTATTAGCTAACCGGTGGGCGTGGTGGCTTCACGTATTGGCCTGATCACTGTCAACAGCGCAGCCATGCTTTCTGCTCAACACCACACATTACATCTGAAAACAACTATAAGTTCAAGCCTTCTATTAAACCAAGCCTGCAACAGCTTACTGAATCTAATTTTAACATTAGGTAAAGGTAATGTTTAGTTAAAATAATGATTTAAAATGCATAGTCTTTTGTCAGGTTGAGTGATTCAGGTCTCCAAAATCTGCGATGAAGTTAATGATTTTTGTGTGGTGAAACTTTCTAAATTATTTAATTATTAATTCAATTTTTCTGATGTTCATTTTTTTAAGAGTGGAAAAGATCTAAAAAAAAAAACGTTTTCATTGAAGCTTTTTAAACTTACAAGAAAAAACATCATTTGCATCCTCCATACTTTCTATCATATCACTTAGTACCACTAAATGCATTGCAATGTCACCTAGGGCTGTGCGATTATGGCAAAAATCATAATCACGATTATTTTGGTCAATAATTGATATCACGATTATTAAAAAAAATTATCCATTTACTTTGAAAACATCCATTTATTGAAAAAAAAATGTGAACAGTATGTTTTTAACAGTTGATTACCCTGAACTTTAAGTATAATTCAACTGAAAAAACAATTTAAAAAAAACAATTACATATATTTAAAAAAAATAATACAATTATTAATCGTTTTATTTCGATTACATTGTTTTCGTAATCGTTGCAAGCCAAAATCGTAATCGAGATTAAAATAAGATTAATTGCATAGCCCTAGTGTCACCTAATAATAAACAACTGAATATTAAATGATTGAATACACAAACTCCTGTCAAGTGCATTGACCAATTGTTTCAGCTGCACGTCCAAAAACATGAATGTCAGAATAGTGGTTTATGTTTTAAATAATTGTAATTCCCTGAGTTCATCTATATCTGTTTTATTTTAACATCTAAATCAAAATAAGCTTAGATTCTCATTGTTCATTTATTTGGCTTGGTTTTCATGAAAATAACTGGTATTTTGGGCAAAACATTTTGAAAGATGAACTGTGAACAGGCAAACTGTGACAACCCTGTTTATGGAAATGTCTATCGATCAAAAGTGATTCCATTACCTGTTACTGTTTCACTTATTGTCATACTCAAAAGTGCTTTGGAAACATGGTCTGGTTAAAGGCTCATGAGCCCCTACTGTTCTCTTCTGATGGTGTTGCTATCCATTCAACTAGCATTTTATATATAGGCTTCTGCTGGTGATTTATTATTTGTGAACATCCAGTCAACTGACTAATTTGTTCAGATAAACAAATCAGAGAATTGATGATACTGCAATCTTGTTGGTGTTGCTTATTTGACATTACCCCAGCCTTGCTGTGTCTTTATAAGGAAGCAATATTGAGCATACTGCAATCAATAAGCTATTTATTTTCAGTATACTATGCTGGAGAGGTTAGGATGAGTGCTGAGACTTAAAACTTCTGAACTTCTTGGCATCCTATGTTTTTGTTCTCACTATCTACAAGAATCTACAAGAAGAACTTTTGGGATCGTTGTTTGCTGTTTCAAGACACACATGCAGGTGATCACATCCCCCTGTGTCTGCTGGCTGCCTGATTCTCAACATTGTTTCATGTTGAAATGATCATGATCAGACTATATTTTGTGAGGGATGGACCTGTTGAAGCATATTGACTATTTTAGTACAGTATTGGCTTGACTTTAAATTGCCATCTTACCAACTAGCACTTTCAAATGTTGGACTGAACAGTGTTGCGTTGCATTGTGGGTAATGTAGGGCACCAGGATTTATGAATTCTGTTGTAAGTTAGAATATGTTTCAGCCCTGTTGTAGTATTAAGCAGTGACTGACTAGTTTTTTGGGTGTTTTTTCAGTATATACCCAATATCTATGTTTACTGAAGCGCCTACTTTCTTCGTCTTTAGGAAAACCTGTGATGAACACCAAATTGCTGCAAAGCATTCAACATACTCTTCATGGCCTTCAGACAAAACAATGTCTGGTGTAAAAGTCTGTCCCACTGTGAACGGAAACCCCCCTCCCCCAGAGGTCATAAACCCTAAGAACCCTGGAAGTGACACCAACCAGCTGCAGTACCTGGAGAAAGTGGTGATCAAAGCCTTATGGAAGCATAACTTCTCATGGCCCTTTCGCCAGCCTGTGGATGCTGTGGCACTGGGCCTGCCGGTAAGTCATGAGATTACTCTAGCATCATGTTTTTCTGGTTTCAGGTTGTTATGGTGGAGTCGCTTCTTTAGACTTTGATCTGTGAAGGAAGGGTTTTGTATTCATTCTAGTGTATTCGTTGTCTTTCAGGATTATTATACAATCATCACAAAGCCTATGGATCTGACCAGTATAGAAAAGCGTCTCCAGAACAAATACTACTGTGGAGCACTTGACTGTGTACAAGACTTCAACAACATGTTCACCAACTGCTATATGTACAATCGGGTAAGAGAATACTGTTGTGGTGCTGTCAAATGCACCAACGTCAAACTGCCCCCACAGAAGTAATGGACATATAGAAAATTAACAGTGAGGAAGTGTTGTACATTTCAAGCAGTTCTATGAACTGATATAATGTCCACTTATTGCTGTTCTATCATAAGGAGAGGGTTCACACCCAGAGACATTTTATTTGAGGCTATTACAGTGCTGGAGATTATTTCTGCAGTTCAAACAGGATTGGTATATCAATACATGCTTTACTAAGTTATTTTATTACGCACCTTCTCTTTCTACAGCCTGGAGATGACATTGTTTTTATGGCACAGACCCTAGAGAAGCTTTTTCTGCAGAAACTGTCCGACATGCCTAAAGAAGAGTTTGAACTTACAGCAAACAATACAAAGGAACCAGTGAAGGGATGGAAGAACCATACAGGTATCATGCACACCCCTAGTCCCAACCGCAAGGAAGTAGTTCTAGTTTAATTTGAAATGGTTTCTCATATTGTGCATGCGTTCCTCTTTGCCTCAGCTCATGCAGGTTCAGTAAAGCACAGATCCCTTATGTCAGAAGTTGTTCTCCAGCAGACTGTTACAGTCATTCCAACTGATGTGCCTAAATGTATCCCACCCTACCAGCTCTCTCTACAAATTGATCCCACAGTAAGTATTTCATTACTTTGAAAGTAGATTTTACACTTTACATTCCGACGTTTAAACACCGGTGTTCAACATGTTGAAAAGATTTTTGTCTTTTTTGCTAGATTTTTACAATGAATACCCTATATATATTCATGTTGCATTGTTGGAGGAGACTGGGACTGTAGCTATTGTGCATATGACGATAATGCTTTGAATCTATTATAATTTACAATTCAATTCTGATGCTTGACTCGTTAATTCAGTACGAAAAGTTGTATTTGTTTTCTTACGAGTGACAGCTTCAAAGAAAAAAAGGTAAAGCTCCTTGTGGCCAAAACGATGAGGATCTCTTGTGCTCTCCTGTAGTGTGTTATATAGGTTTGTGTGCATGTACATGATCTGCAAAGGCTAACATTCCAGAGGGAGTTTCTCTCCTCCACACTCCCCCACCTGAAATGTGATTCGATTTGGCTTGTACACATTGTATGTGACAGGCTGAGGGGAGGGACATCTCGTGTGTTGTTAACCAATTGCAACAGAGCCGGCCTGCTAACCAATCAGAGCAGATAGGGCTCTGGTTTCAGACAGAGGGGGAAAAGAGGTGCTGCAGCACAGGCAGTATGAGCATTTTTTAAGACTGACAACTTCCCAATTTGAGAGGGTTAGATACTCATTGGAGTTGGAAGCAGTATTACAATAAATCCTAAATGTATCATTCATAGAATTTGGACAATACAATTGGTCTATGTGCCTACAGGCCAACTTATCTCATAACAAAAAAAAAATGGTCAATCATTCTTCCTACAGCTTTTTTAAACTAAAATAGTAATTTACTCTAAATGTGCAATATGTTTCTAAATACCCAGGTAAAAAAAGGTTTTAAAAGGAAAGCAGATCCCACATCCTCCACCACCTCCGTCATCTGCCGCAGGGAGGAATCCCTCTCTGAGAAACATTCAGCACCGTGTGCGTTATTGTCCAGGAGAGGCAGTGGAAGGCCCATCAAACCTCCTCTGAAGAAAGACTTACCTGCCTGTGAGAGCAAGGTGCGCCTGTCTGAGCAGCTGAGGTTCTGTAACGACATGCTGAAGGAGATGCTGTCCAAGAGACACTATGCCTATGCCTGGCCCTTTTACACTCCTGTTGATGCTGTGTCTCTGGGCCTGCATGACTACCATGACATCATCAAGCAGCCTATGGACCTCGGCAACATCAGGGTAAGAATATTTGGATGATTAGCATATTATGTTACTTTCAATATATGTCCGATCAATTTTCATCAAAGTCTTATTTTCTCAGAAAAAGATGGATCAAAGGGAGTATGAAAAGGCAAAGGAATTTGCAGCTGATGTACGCCTGATGTTCTCCAACTGTTACAAATACAATCCACCGTCACACGAGGTGGTTTACATGGCAAGAAAACTGCAGGTATATATTTCTCGTTCTTTAAAATCACTATGCTAATACGAAAAGGTACCATGTGGAAATGTTTTGAAAGCAAACTTTTGTATGTTTCCCATTCAAATGCATTTCGTATATGCTTAAGGTTTCATAAATGTCCAGAATGTATAATCTTCTTCATTAAATGTTTGCAACCTCCATTTTTGGAAGAATTTTAAACCTACACTGTGAACATCAACATGTGCTTGCTAGCAGAAGCCTTCCTCCTTGTCTTGTTTGGTACGTTGAAGGTCACAGCGTTATATTTCCTGGAATGTTAGCACCGCCACCTTTTGTTCGGTAGAATGGAGTGCAGCTAAGCCCACATACAGTGCATGTAACAAAATGAGGACCCACCCTTAATGTCAATGCTCTATAGCTTTACTCCTGGTCGAATGGTACCTGCAGTTTTGTTTATCTGCAGAAATGATTTAGGTTAAAATGAAATGGTCACTATTTGTGGTGATAACCGATTTACTGTACTGATTATTAGTAATTAGCCTAGGCCACATCTCACTGAACTGCTGTAGGTTTTGTCTGTGGCATTTTCTTCTGATGTAGACACTCAAGCTATAGAGAAAAATGTCAGCTATGTATATGTTGCCAATTTAATATCTAACTATAATTTTCATGTTTGCTGAGAACCGTGTATGCTACACAGAAATATTAGGTTAACAATAACCATAGGATCACTAACAGAGTTCTTTATAAATGTCCATGAACTGTGATCCCTACTAGGCCATACTGAAATCAAAGCATTAGTAGTGGTGTTATCATTTCTAACTACTTCAAAACGTATTTTGAATTTTATATAAACAGGACGTCTTTGAGGCCCGATATCTGAAGGTTCCCGAAGGAGTAGATGTTTGTCCCATACCTCGTCAGCAACTCGAGAAAGGAAAGTCAGAGCGAGTTGGAAGTGTGTCAACATCAGCCAGCTCTGAAAGCGACAGCTCCTCAGAGGCAGAGAGTTCCTCAGGAGGGGTGTCGGTTCAGCTGGCCAATCTAGAGGAACAGGTTGGTAGAAACATGCCAGTAACCGAGCAAATGGCTTTTTCACAAGTTCTTCACTTCAGTGCATTTCACCTTATTGGCTCATTAATGTCTGGCTTTTCAGTTGGAAGCTGTCCGCAATGAGCTGAAGAGACTTGCCCAAGAGCCTGTGATGAAACATAAGAAGAAAGCAAAGTTGAAAAAAGAAAAAAAAGCTAAAGAAAAGGATATCGCTAGATTAAAGCACATATCCTCGAAATACAAATCTATGGTAGAAAAACTGGCCAACCGCAAAAGCTCTACTTTGTAAGTGAACCCACTTTTATATTATATTTTATACTTTGAACAGGGAATTTTGAAGTAATTTTTTTGAAAACAGATGCTGAGTTAACATTAGATGTTTTTGTATATTTGTCTAGGCACGGCAACAGACACAATATTCATGGGGTACCTTTAACGTGTGAGGATGAGGTCCCATCAATTCCAGTGACTTACCAGGAGAAGAGGCAGCTGAAATCGGACGTCGACAAGCTGCCTGGTGACAAACTGGGCAAGTTGGTGAAGATCATCCATGCCAGGGAGAACTGCCTGCAAGACTCTTCTATGGAGGAGATTGAAGTTGACTTCGAAATGCTCAAGCCTTCCACGCTGAGGGCCCTGCAGAGGTTTGTTGCAGCGTGTCTGAGGAAGGTCAACAAGAAAGCTTGTAGTAAGTCCTTGCTTAAGCTTTCCTATTTCAGCAAATATACCTCTTCTTTTGACAGAATCTGTTTAACTGTAGAATGCTTAATGATGATGGAGGGTTATTATGTCTTCCTCCTGCAGAAACGAAGCTGGTCACAGGAGGAATGCAGACCGGGAAACTAAAGAATGCCTGTGCATCTCAGGTTGCCAGTAAAGAGCAGCACTTAATTAAGAATAAACAGCAACCGCGTAAGATCTGGATTTGATTAACAATGTGATACCCCCTTTACAGCTTGCACTTACATGCTATTTGGGTGATTGGATTGCATTTGGATAGGGTTTGACCACATGGAAGTACAAGTGTAAATGCACTCAAAATATGACTCGCAAATCTACATGCTCCTGAAAATAAATGACCCAAACCCTCTGCAACGTCTGTCTGACTGTCTGCAGGACATCAGAGCCTGGATGGCCTTGAACTTTTTAAAATGCAATGAATAAAAGTCCTAGGTGATAATGTTTGGACCCAGTGGTGGCCCCAATGCCCTGTCTGTGCTGGATTCTCTTGTCCCATATGTGAAACCCATTGTAACAAACCTGGGTGTACGGATTGATCGTGATTTGAAACTAGACGAACAGATCAATTTTGTGGTAAAATCCAGCTTTTTTCAGCTAAGAATTTTAGGGTCAAGCCTTTCGTTTCTTTGAATGACTTTGAGAGAGTAATACATTGTTTTATATCCACTAAACTGGATTACTGCAATGCTCTGTACATTGGAGTAGGCCAGGCTTCCCTGTCTCGCCTAGAGCTGGTCCAGAATGCTGCTGCACGCCTCCTTACAAGGACAGGCAGGCGTGAACATATTACGCCTGTAACTCGCCTCTTTACATTGGCTACCAGTCAGTTTTAGAATAAAATGTTATTGTTTGCATACAACGCCCTAAACCGGTTAGCACCGCACCGTACCTGGCAGATCTTTTAAAAACCCATAGCAGACCGCACATCGGTCACTGAGGTCTGCTGACAGACTCCTTTGGCCGTCCCAAAATCAAGGTTAGTAGCAGGCGAGGAGACGAAGAGCGCCTTTGCTGTTGGCAGCCTCCAAAGTTATGGAACGAATTGCCACCATCCAGGTTAGACTCTGGCTTCCAACTCTGCCTGTTTCGTAAATCTCGTTTAAAAACCCACTCCTTTCCTTGCATTTACATACCAGGTAATGACAATACATTGGGCATTTAGCTGACGGCTTTTATCCGGAGAAGCGACTTACCCAATAAGCTGGCCATTTGACCAAGAGATAACAAACTTGAAGAAAACAGAATCAATAGAGGTTTTCATAGAGCCAAACATTTCAAGTGCTACTCAACTAGCTTTAGAATGAAAGCCAGTCCTTTGTTAGTAATATAAGTTCTTTTGTTAGTAATTCTATCGCTCGAAGTGGATCGAAAGAGATGAGTTTTCAGCCTGCGCGCGGAAGATGTGTAAGCTTTCTGCTGTCCCTGATGTCAATGGCAAGATTACGATCCATAACGAGTGATTTTATTATACATACAACAACTAGGATGGGACCGAAATGCTAATCACATGCAACTATTCCAAAAAAATCAAGGAGGTCAGCCAGTTCTCAAGCTAAGCCTAGCTAGTAGAAAGCAATTAATAATCAAGAGGTCGTGTTAGAGACAAAGCACTCAGCAGTACATTTAGCACCAGACTGCTGGTGAAGCCTGGCAATCAACAGGACAGCAACGTGTCCATCACGCCGCAGAAGAGTGGAGGAGTGTTGAAGGGAAGTTGTTGGAGCTTGAGGCAGCTATAAGGATTCAAAAATGTACTTACTGGTCGCATAATTAAACAAGGTGTTATTATAAACAGGTACAATCATGAAATCTGAAGATGAGAATAATTTAAATTCAAGCTTGTAAAGGGGGGGCGGTCTAATTGTGCATCGCCGGCATGACCGGTCGTACGCGACGCCAATGCACAAGGCACGGCGGAGAGTGCAAATTAAACCTTTACCTTTTTATTTTTCGTTAACAGTGCTAAAGTCTATGGCGGGCCCCTGACGCCCGGCTGGCTCACGCCTCAGTGCGAGCAGCAGCAGCGCACAGCTCAGGGCAGCAGCAGCAAGTAGTGATTCCAGCTCTAGCAGCGATGCCAGTGTCAACTCGATAGGCAGGTAAGCTGCCCCCCCCGGCTCATCTGTTAGAATTGATCTCTCTCTCCACTGATGAAATAAGAGCCTGGGGAATAATTCAACTGGGTGCCTTCAACCCTTTTATGGTTCCACACCCAAAAATATGATGACTTCCTTTTTTTGCCCTTTGTTGTTTATTTATACACACAGCTTAAATAATCTTTCTACACTAAAGAGGTGCACATGTCAGTCCCCAATGACATTCTGAGAGTATGTGGTCAAATATTCATATAGGTTTTTTCTAACTGGACTATAAGTGGTATATGCTGAGGCAATGCCATGTATGCATCCTACACCTAAGCACGAGATGAAACGTTTTTGAATCCGTTTTTTGATAAGAGTATTGTTTGCCGTGACACTACCGACTGTGGTAATTATTGATGTGCATGTCCTTTCAGGTGGCGCCAAAACAAAGAAGCAGAAAAGTAAAGACCCTCTTGCCAAAAGGTTAAGACAAAGTAACATGGCATTCAGTGCATTTGCTTACTGTAATCAAATGATTAACTGCAAGATCTACAATTTAAAAAAAAAGTAAGGATGTTGTTTCTTCTTANATCCCACCTGAATTACTGTGTACCTCATATTTTTCCAGTCTAAGTATAAACACATTTATGAATATTTATGTAATTAAGTTTCCTACAAATTTCAGACTTTGACACGCATAAGTGAATCCGTTTCATTTGGAATGGAAATGACCAAAATGAAAACGAGTTGAGGACCTACGGAAACACTAGTATTGAATCTATAAACTAGGGTATTTGCACTCTTTTAACCCTCAAATTGAAGTCTCATGTGTATATTTGTACGATTAATTTTTACAAGGAAAGGAAAGGCGTAAAAAAATTCGAGAATTGAAGGCATAAGCCTTTTACCCTTCTTGTCATTTTAGGGGGTCTCAAATCATCTATCTAGCCAAGTATGTCAATGAGACTCACTACAAATTTTTTCTTTGTTTCTTTGTCTTGCAGAGACTAATCACGAAAAATTTCACAGTAATCAAAGGTAAAAGGAATGAGGAGAAACTTTCAATTCAACTATAGAAAGATTGACAAGTGCATTTTTATATAATAAATGTAAAAACACCTTGTGACTATCCAGCAAGAAAATGTAGAAATATCTGTTAGTTGGATGGTAAGCTAGGTCTATTAATTACCTTGTCCAATTAGTTATTACTTTTGATTAGGAATCAAACGTCGGGATACACTAGTAAGGCCACTCCATTGATTGACAATTATAATCCATTGTAGGTAAGCCCTCCTCGGAGAGTGAAACTTGTGGAGCCGTAATCTTAGTAGAGCACGCAAAGGTAAATGGTCTGACTACTTATTTCACACGCCATCTATATTTACTTGCATGACTCTTTGTCGTATAGTACAGTCTTTTACCTGTTTATATTAACGTTCCCGGGTTATAAGTCGTCGTATTGGATATCGTTGTTCCTGGCTCAATCCTGGGACGTTTTTTTCCCTTTTCCGTAATACTAATTATGGTCTATAATGTATTATTATATGTTTGATAGTGTGGTAACTATGTCTGACTCTTTTTATACTTCGTAGCTCCTTTTCTTTGAATAAGTCCAGACGAAAAAAGTGGAGAGACACAACGATAATACTCTTACATTTAATTAATATGAACCTCACGATTACTCAAAATACATTTTAACAATTTCTGTACATCAACACCACTCGAATGTTGGATATCTAGACTGTGTTCAATGGACCAAAGATTAATCTGAAAATAAACAGTTTTACACCTCAGACCTGGGACTTCCGTCGTAGAGATGTTTTTCGGTGTCCCTACATAGAGGTACACTAAGACCTAATAAGGTTGCAATTACTAGTAAACGTGTAAAAAAAGTGCGTCCTATTAGAGGTGTATACTTGGTGGTGAAATACTAAAGATTTCATTTTTTTCGATCTACAACCCGATATTTCCTTGATGTCGAGCCAGTGTACTGAAGTGCAGTGGTGGCGATTCGATTTCCACCGAATTACAAACCGATATTGTCTTGACCGGTCGTGCCAGTGTACCTGAACTGCAGTGGTGGCGATTCACTTTCCCGCCGATTACAACCCGATATTTCCTTGATGGCTCGAGTGCCAGTGCTACTGAAGTGCAGTGGTGGCCGATTCGATTTCCTCCGATTACCCTGATATTTCCTTGAGTCGTGCCAGTCGTACTGAAGTGGCAGTGGTGGCGAATTTCGATTGTCCCTCCGATTTTACAACCCGATATTTCCTTGATGGCGTTGCCAATGTACTGAAGTGCAGAGTGGTGGCGATTCGATTTCCTCTTCGAATTACAACCCGATCATTTCCTTGATGCGTGGATGTGTACTGAAGGCAGTGTCGGCGATTCGTTTCATTTCTTGGTTGTTATTTATAGAGAGTTCCGAACACAAATGATGTCTTTACGACAGAATAAAGTTCCAAATTTCTGAGTAAGAACGTGAATGACAGAGGAGGTACGAACAGAACGCTAGAGGTACGAACCGAAAGAAACGCGACGCTCCGAGAAACCGAAGATCCCTTAGGACGAAGGACTCAAACCCCAGCGAGAACAAGAGGGCATCTCTTCCAAAGCCTCACTACGACATCCCTAAAACCCCCGACACCCCCGTAAGCACGGTCTAGGACCTACCAACCGAAGAAGAGATAGGAGGAGCCCCAGACCCCCACTCTGCCCTGGGAGCAACCCCGAAACTGCAATCATCGAAACCATGAGTGATACCTCGGAGAGGTCAGATTGTCCCTCGACTTCTCCTCCTCCTCTATGTCTACGTCCACCTGCCGACACTTAAATCGTCGCAAAACCCCCTCGGAGTCGTTGTACCTGGGAAAGGGAGAAATGAGTGTGAAGGACGACTGAAGCAGAAGAGGAGGAACGACCAAAAGGACCCTACCAAAGAGGAGCGAACGACCAAACGCCGACGACGACCGACAACCCTTCGACTAGGAAGAAGAAGAAACGACGCTCACTCCGCTCCCCCCTCCGCACTTGGTGCCGTAAACGGTGCACCCTTGCCCCTTGCTCCCCCCTCACCCCAAAAGCAAACCCCCAAGTCGCGGGAAAAGCATTTTAACCCTCTTAGAAACAACCCAAAGGAGGCACGAAACAGTTGTCCCTGGAGAATTAGAGGTGACCGAGGAAGATCGACAAACTCATCGAGTCCGGGACGTCTTCCCCTCTGTGAAATCTGTAGCAAATGTGGACTTGTGTGTACTCAACACGCATGAATTATAGTGTTACGTATCTCGTTCTCTACGGAACGTATCACCAACAACAAGATTGAACACACCTCTTGCTATGTTATTCTCAGCCTAGACTTTACAAAAAAACGTAGTGTCGTGAGGTAAAACGTGCGTTGTTCCTGTGTATAATTCTGCATATTGTCTGTAATGTTAGTGACTTCTGTACACAATTTGAAATTACCGTACTAGTTAACATTGAGTCAAATACCTTAATGACCCGGTGTATCTCACGTTTTCTTGAAAATCAAAAAGGAGACACGTCGGAGGGTTCAGAACTTCAGTTTTTGGTTACTCTTCAAACAGATTTCAATATAAGACCTTGTTTATTTCTAGTCTTTACATTGTTATTGTACAATAGCCTCGTTCACACCGCAGTACTTTTCCCACTTTAGTTCCGATATAGTTCCGAAATGTCGTGTTCACAACAAAAAGAGCCGGAACTAGAACTTAGTTCATCAGAACCTTTTTCACCCCTTTTCCGTCCCTGCTAGAGAGCAGGAACTTTCTTGGGAGAAAAAGGTTCCTATGTCTGATTGGCTGGGCGGATTGCAAACCACGTCCCGTAAAACTCCAAAAAGGTTTTGTGAAGCCGCCATTTTATTATCCTCGCATTAGCATTATTAGCATTAGCATTAGCCCAGCGCACCAACGCAGAGAGAATAACTTATGGCAACACAAAAGGAAACATGGGAGCGGTGGAGTCCCAGCAGCTTCTACTGAAGCCAGTCCCCAACTCCGGGGACTTCTGGCCGGGGACTCCGGCTGGCAGTATACGCCGTGAAGTTGTTTGCGGCCTGCCAGTAAACCCAAAGCAGAAGAAGAAGTGACGTCAGCGGCTTCATTTGCCTAATCCTCCCTCAGGGACTTATTCCGGTGTGAACGCGATCTGTACTTAGTTCATGAGAACTAAAGAGTTCTCATGAACTAAGTTCTGATGAACCTTTGTGGGAAAAGTACTGCGGTTGTGAATGCGCCTAATGCCATGTCTTTTGATGCTGCTGCAACACCAAAATGTCCCAAATTGTGATCAACAAAGAACTTCTTATCTTATCTTCATGTTGCAGTGAAACCTTCGCGGCCGGTACAGTTGCATCGCCGGCCTTGAAAAAAGAAAATGGCGCCCAGTGAGACACGGGGTTGCGGCCGTAGGAGAATCAGGAAGTGAAGGTGAAGGCCCCCCCCAAAAAAACACCACCCTGTCAGGGGCCTTTTCTTCGGGGGCGACACCTGTCGATTAGCAGCTCCTCCTGGGGGGGAAATGTTGTGTCTAGTGAGATGATAAATACAAATTATAAAAGTTTAAAAATGCAAAACCACACAGTGTGGGAAACGGACGGTCGCAGGAGTGTGGAGATGCACTTTGAAATATGACGGGAGCAAACAGCTGCCTTTCTATTTTGCCATCTGACGTTTTGATGGGGAGATGTGAGAAGGCGACCCTTTTGGGGGGGGGGCATCGCTGAGGGAGGGGCTCGTTTTCTGGGGTTACACCAAATCCTGCAAGAGGAAACTGCTCCATGGTCACTCAGTCTTACTCTGTTCACACAACTCCCTCCACCGTTACCCAGGATGCACTGCTCTGAAACCTCCCCGTGCATGGTACAGTTTTAACATCTCGTTTGTTTTCTTTTTGTTCGTTGTTGAATGTTGCTAGTAGTTGAAAAAGGAACATTTCTCCCCACTCTCATTTAGTTTCCCCCCTTTTTCGTTTTATTAAGTTGTAATTTGACATTACACGTTACTGAAAGTGCAATATGTTTTATTTTTTCAAAGAAAAGCTTATAGTATATTTTGTATCTCCCAAAAAGAAGGGGGGGGGGGGCGGGGTATAGTAATATATTAAAAAAAATCATTATTTTCCATTTATTTTGTCAGACTCTCATCATTTAAATTCTCTGGTTTTGAGCCGGTTGTGTTGAGGAAGGAGGTTTAAAAGCTACGTAGCTCTGAGAGAGTGACAAATGTCTTATGTTATTTATTAAGCCAGAAGGAAGGAAATTAAGCAGTTTGAGTTCCTCTGTTCTTTTCTTTTTGCTTTGAATGTCTCCACTAAAATGCAAAGACTGGGTGGGTCAGATGGATCAGGAAGTTGGGTTTATTCAGGTCGAGGCCATGGGGAATGTGGCGCCAGGGAGAGATGCCTTTAAAAAGTCTTTAACAGAACTTCTGTTTACCTCAGAAAGAGATGAGGAAGGGGGAGGGGAAGAGATGCCGTCCTTGTCTTAACTTTGTCGTCGTGCGGGGGATATTCGACTGTTGTCATCGCCTGACTCACACGTTAGAGCCTCTGTTTGTAGTCTTTGTTGCAGAAATGGCATGAGTTTCTTTGATTTAAAAAAAAGTGGTTATTTATATGCATTTTTCTGTCATCACGACCGAGGTTAATTATTTATTCAATGTACAATCGATGGTCATCATTCAACAAAAAAAAGGGCTTTCTATGGTTTTATTTGCTGCACACATCACATATGGAGTAGCTTCAGATATTAGCAAACAATATATTAAAATGTGGACATCAACGCAGACCAGGACACTAAATTATTTAAGATTTTATGACAAAATGTGATGCATTTTTCACCCTCTTTTTGCCACGCCCTCTTTTCTTGTTTTAACGGCTTCACGCGAGCGCGGTGGAGCTTCGGAGGGTTTAACAGAACAGTGTATGGGATATTTTTGGAAATGCAGCATTGCATGTTGGAGTCATTTATATATAGATTATTATATACTATTTGTAAGGATTTTTACAGAGCACAATCCAGAATCTGGTATATGAGTTGGTATTTTTCTAACAATTTGCACACCTGTATTTTGACAATGAATATAACTTGTTTGTAATTGGTAATGTAATGCACATATGATAATGTTTGACAGTGGATAAAAAAATACTTTATTTCTAATTGGTTGTACTGTATGTACCATTTTGGGGATGTGAAAGGCAGATGTATTGTTTGAGTATTTTCGGAAATGACGAGGAACTGCGGGAGACTTTTGATATCTCAAGGTTCATGTTACCCCACTGATTTGTGCAAAGTCTTTGGAGATGAAGTTATGTGTATAACAATAAAGATGTTATGCCTTGTTAAAACAGGTGTCTCATATTTATTTGCATGTACTATACCTTTTCCATTTCCTGTGGTGTGTAATATAGAATTTGGTGCATGTAAATGGTCTGTAACGGCAGTTTCTCTCCTCCCTGAAATCATCTAATTCTCACTTCTCATTTTCAGACGCAATTAGACAAAATTGGTCAGATAAATGTCTTAATGTGTATTTTGTATGTTTTCTATCCCACTAGTATGATTATGTGTGTTTGATAAGTCTAAAATGTGACATGTTATTGAAGAAAAATATCCCAAAATCTTAAATTTGGTAGTGCATGAAGATAACAAAGCACCTTTAATAGACCATATACAGTAAGAAAGCTATGCAATCCTACAGATGCATTTCAATCGATGGACTCCCTCTTGTCTTATCGAATGTTTGGAATTCCCTGTCTCATGTTCACTTCTGTGTATCGTCGAAGTTCATCCTCTGCTCTAATTTTTAGAGACAATTTCAGACGCAATTAGACAACATTGGGCAAATAAATGACTTAATGTGTATTTTGTATGTCTTCTTTCCCACTAGTATGATTATGTGTGTTTGATAAGTCTCACATTTGTTTTTACTTCGATGGACTCCCTCTTGTCTTATCAGAATGTTTTTAATTCCCCGTCTCATGTTCACTTCTGTGTATCGTGGAGGTTCATCCTCTCAGCGACGCTGGCCTCACGCTGACCTTTTCATAATGAGGTCCGGGGGGAAAAGAGGAGGCAGTAAATCAAAGCATCTTCTGCGAGCTCTCACATTAACGCGGCAGGTGCCTCAGTTTGTCTCGGGTCAGTTTGTACCATTTCCACCGCTGATCACTCCGGGATTAGTGTCGAGTTACAGCAACAGAGACACACACACACACACACACACACACACACACACACACACACACACACACACACACACACACACACACACACACACACACACACACACACACAGACAGACAGACAGACAGACAGACAGACAGACAGACAGACAGACACACAGACACACACACACACACACACACACACACACACACACACACACACACACACACACACACACACACACACACACACACACACACACACACACACACACACACACACACACACACACACACACACACTACAACCTGCAGAGAGTTACCATAGTGTGAATTTTGGATCAGTAAATATCATCTCATAACTCACATTGCTATTTGTTTATCATAATACCACATATTATTTGTTTATGTTGTCTCGTGTGTCAAGTCAGGTGTTCCTCTAGCCTCTGCAGGAATATTCTGGCGCTCCTCTCGTGAAGATGAACTCGTCAGTAATAGTATAGAATATCTCTGTTACTATTCTGATGTGGATACGATTTGGTTGCACAAGACAAATATAAACCAAAACCTTATAAGTGTATCCTCCCTTCACGGAGGCCGTTTAGCAGAATGTGGTGACAGGTCTGATTTTTATCAGGCCGGACGATCCACAATTATCTTGTTTATAATCAGCAAATGCAGATCAACTCTTCTGGGAACACGCTCAATTAGGCCTGTGGCTATAATTATGCTATCGACTTATCGTGCAATATATGGGCAGAACTCTTCGTCTCTGCTCACCTTAATGTTGCCCTCTGCCCAGGTGTCTTGAGGTCAAATTGGGCATGCACAAAGTGGATCATTCACTACATAAATTCGATTTTTATGAATTCATTAACTGAGTTTGGTGGCTCATGTAGCCGCTAGGGATCATGGGAGTTGTTGTTCTCACAATCATTGCTGTCGATTAAGATTGTATTCAGTGAGTAAACTATTGCTTTAAACGTTATATATATCAGTTTTCAACAGACGACCACAACGCTGATGCATGCTCAAAGGTAATACAACGCCATTGGGGAAAATGTAAGTACACAACTATATACTGTATATGTGCCCTCGAAAAATGTAAGTATGTTTAAATGAAACGTATATTGTCAGCAGGTTCCATGTAATTGAATAAGGTTAGTTAAAATCCGAACTAATACATTATATTAAGTGTAAAATTAATCGTACTCGGTTTTTTGAAAGTAAGTCTAGTTGTTTTAAGAAAATGTAATAAATAATTATTTAGCCAGAAATATTCCTATTTTTTTAAGCCAATAGCAAAAGTAAACACTATAAATTAACATCCTACCACTTAATTAGCATTTCTTTTAATTATTATTAATAAATAAATGCATGAATACATAATAATATATAAATAAATAACAAATGTTTTTGTTATAATAATATCTTTTTATCAAGGTATTGGTAAAAAAAGTATATTATTTATAGTTCTTCAATAAATGAACGGTTAATGATTGTTTTATTAAATACAATAATGTAATTGCAGTCATATATATTATTTAAACCAATCAATTAATAATTAGTCTATGTGAATTTGCAGCTTTCCAACACATTAGCGTTTGTTAACGTGCGTAATCACATGTCATTATTACAGATTACTCCGTGTTAGTCTGTGTAATAACATGGAGTATCGTGTGTCTGTGGGAATATTTGGACATTCGGTATAAACACGTCTGGCCTCTCAGATTTGAGTTTCTCATATGTCTGTAAATTTAACTTCTGACTGTTCTTGGTGTGCGTCTGAAATAGATTAAGGCTTGTAAGCAGTGAGGGGATATCGCTGCTGCTAAGACATCAGTATTAAGCAGATCACTTTACCATGCCTGGCATAGCTTAGCATAGCATCGCTTCATCTCTTATATTTACACAAACAAATCTCAGCCGCCGTAAAGCTATCACTCGGCATCTTAAGTTAACGATTATAGAGTAAACAGCATTTTCTCTCTGTGTCCTACACTCATATTGATTCTGATTAAAGACTGTTCGTGTCGTGTTTATCTGAGCACATGTTGAGAGGTTTTCTCATCAGTTTGAGTCATTACAGTTCAAGCAAACTGAGACAAGCGCTCGTCACGTCCGTCATGGGAAGCTTTACATATAGGGGCAATACTGTTGAATTAATGAACTTGTTATCATGGTAATATAAGGGTAACACACTGTTTAATTATGGCCGTTAAGGGCTTCCGTACATATGTGATTATAAAATGTCCGTCATGGGAAGCTTTCACACATGTGTATCGGGGCAATACTGGATTGTAGACAACAAATATTTTTTATCTCATTATCTTGGGAAGAAAATGTATATTATTTTAGTATTTACATAATATTTAACAAATATGGCCTATTATTATGGCCTTGAAGGGCTTCCGTACATGTGATTAGGAAATTCTTCTAATGTGTTATTTTCAGAATTAAAATATGGAAATTGTGTAAAATAAATATTGTTAAACACATAAAAAGTAAATGGTCAGATAACAAAAATTAAGAGAACACAAGTTCAATCAAAATCTTGAATAAAAAATATATAGAATATTTTTAGAAACATAAGAGAATGAAATCTCGATATATAATACATAAAACTACCTTAAAACATTACAAATATATATAAAAACATTAGAAGTTAAAGAAAAATGTCCAATAAAAAATCAAATAAATTAATAGAATGAAAGAAAAAATATAAAAATACTTATACAGAGCGATAAGAGTGTTAGAACACATTAAAATAATGTTTATGATGTATTAAAGACATGTGGTGTTCACTGGTTATTGCTCAGTCATTGTGTCAGTCAGCTATTAGTTTATAATTAGATTCATGAATAATTCAATTATGTAATATTTGTATTATATTACATCCAAGAATCACAGAAGACAGCTGTGTGTAAGAGTTCAAAATACCACCATAACACTGATTTACCAGTATAGAGTCTGCATTCAATCCTAAATAAAAAAAGGGATTGTTATGATTATACATTTCATTTAATCATCTTGACTTTCATGCAAAGAGACATGATTGTTGGTGACGATGTTTCACGGAGACATTAGGAGCAACATGAGATTATGAGGGCGCTGAGGTTTGCTCCAGGCTGAAGGGACGTTCTCCTCAAATCCATTGTGACAACGTTTCCCTCTTTTCACCGAAGAGACGCCCAAAGACATCTCCCCCATCATCAGGACCTTCTGACCTGGTTTCATTCACACTATTATCCTATGCATACACGATTGACGTTTGACCAACCCTTATTATAACTGGTTGTATAAAGAAGTAGAAAATGAGGTTTGATAGTCAGATTAATACGAGACCTACTTACCCCCTTTCAGGCCCGCCTTAACCTGCCATCAGGCCCTGGGGCTGATGGGTTTTGTAGGCCCCCTATTTAAACAACAAATCAAAGTAATGTATAGGCTCTGACACACACACACACACACACACAGAACTAATCTGTCCTTCCTCCTCATCCTGGCCTACAGGTTTAAAATAACCTGTAAGCTTCGGCATTTTTTTTAATAGTTGCTCGTCTCGAAACTCCTTTTCCCTCAACAATCTCCTTTTCCGAGCGCCTTTTTCTCAAACTTTTTCTTCTCCGGCATTTTCACCTAAACAACCTTCATCTGTCACTCAATCACTCGCATTTTGAAATATATGTCACATGTGAAATATATTCTCATTTTGATTGGCAGTTAAGTGGTGCCCACGGGGCGGGTGTCTTGTAACTTGTATCAATCACAAGCCACATACATTCAGATCAAATGATGGACAGAACATTTGACGAATTACAAAACAATGCATTTTTTTATTGGCTCATGATAGGCCCCCGATCTCCGTAGGCCCCTGGGCTTCAGCCCAGGTCAGCCCGTGCGTTAAGGCGGCCTTGCCCACTTTATGTTACTGCGAATACTGAGTAAGCATTGGTGGGAAGTATCAGGGTACATTCACTCAAGTACAGTAAAGTAAGAGTACAAAATGAGGTGTGATAGTCAAATAATAATAAGACTTAATCTACCACCTTAATGTTGTTATCGTCAAGGACGAGCAAAAGGTGGCGTAAGTATCTACTTAAGTACTGTGTTTGTTTACAACTGAGGCAATTACTTTTTAATGATAGATATAGCATGTTTTTTGGTAATTCAATAAATCAAAAGTAGCCTAACAGTTTAAAGCTAAGTTATATGAAGAAAAAAAGACATATTTCCAGCTTTATAATGAATATGTTTACACACACAGAGTATCAGATGTGTAGACAATAGTTTAATTTAACTGAGTTTGACCGACTTAATAGTGTACCACAATATTTCAATATAACATTAAAGGATATGATCCATTTGATAACCTAGACCTATTTCCCACACTGTGGTCGTTGTACTCTTGGTTTTTATGAATCTGTTATTCCATTATGTTTATTGTTTTATTTATTGTGTTCCTTTATTTTGTCTTCTTATTAAGTGTTAATATTGATGTAAAGCACTTTGAATTGCCTCTGTGTCTGAAAATGTGCTATATAAATAAACGCATACCTTACCTTCCTTTAAATTTAGAAAAAGATCTGCAAAGTCATCCACCAATTTAGGCAAAAACGGGTAATGCACATTCATACATCAGTTCATTTGCAAGTCTATAAGAACACAAACCACAGTCTAAGATGTGAGACAAACATTTAACATTTAATTAGACTTAGTGTCTTTTCCCAAGCAAGTTAACTGCATCCCACCATTTCCAGAATGGCCTGCTGCGTGTGCAAGAAAAGTGAGATCAGAGGGGACGTGTTAACGGGACGGGTGAGATCACTCTGCATTACAAGATGGTTTGAATGCATTGTGTGTGTGTGTGTGTGTGTGTGTGTGTGTGTGTGTGTGTGTGTGTGTGTGTGTGTGTGTGTGTGTGTGTGTGTGTGTGTGTGTGTGTGTGTGTTCTGAGGGTCCGTAGCAGCCTGCCTAAAATAGAGCTGAGAGCAGCTGCAGAGAAACATGAAAGCGACTGCCGCCCCCTGATCATAAGCACTAATGGTGTAATGGGGGACTGGAAGGTCAGTGATTGTTTTTGTGTGTGTGTGTGTGTGTGTGTGTGTGTGTGTGTGTGTGTGTGTGTGTGTGTGTGTGTGTGTGTGTGTGTGTGTGTGTGTGTGTATGTGTGAGAACAGGCTACTGGAACTTTCTGGAACACAAACTAACAGCATAGCTAAGCCTGGTATTACTGTAAGACAAATACCAGGTCAGGTGTCACGGCTGCAGAACTCACATGTGCTGCAGCCGTGACATCCACTCAAAAAACAAAATCATCTCCCACCAGTTCTTTCTTTAATATATGTGTGTGATTCCCACCCCCCGTGTCACACACACACACAGACACACACACACACACACACACACAGTTTGCTGGCACGCTCAGGCTACTCTTAGTGTCCCGTCTCGGATATCTGCGTCCATATGCAAGCCTCACATTTCAGCAGTCATCACTTTTGCTGCATGACAGAAGCAGGATCAGGGCAAAGTCACATTCTGAACCTGACCGTGACTACAGTATGTGCCCACTTAATCTCCAGCCTCCCTCACACACCCTGTACCTGTTTCAGGAGACATTATGGGATGTGATGAAGGCCTGTTGATGCAAACAACAACCCCATGTTAACCGAGGAAACGTGGGTCTTTTTGGATGAAAATGCAAGGTTATAACTAATTCAGATAGATGAATAATCAAAATAATGCAGAAAATGCAGAGGGAAGTTTCATAACACTCAAAACTTTTTTAAGTGAATTATCATCATGTTTAATTCATGTTTACATACTTTTGTAGCTTTAGTTGTTGTTTTATTTGATTGTTGTGTAATTGGTTAGTTTTTCTGCTCCTGTGGATTTGATGCAGTCTCGATTGTAAACAAAATGAAAACATGGTAAATAAATGAACACAAACTGGACTTTGTAAGGTTCATGAAGAAGGGCAGAGTACATGCCTCTTTCTCTCCCCTCCCTCTCTCTCATTCTTTCTTGAATCCAGATTTATGGGCTCGCAAAATGTCTCTGTCATGTCCAATCAGCACCTGCTGTCGCGCATCACAGCTCGTGGAGATAGTCTGAAACACAGGCGCCCCCTAAAGGCTTCGAAGCGCAAATCATCTCTTCATGACTAAACCAGTGGAAATCTGACAAGTCATCTCAGGTCTTTATCATAAATAAAATCATATTGTCATCCTACCCCTCTTATTGTGAAACCATGGATCATGAGACGATGGACCCCTGCACAGTCATAGCCTGTCTTTCTAAAAACATTGCACGGTGGTTAGATATCCAATAAAATCCTCTGATATGTTGCTTGTTCTCTCAGACAAGTATTGTGACCATGGATTGAGACAATTCAAAAGGCCTATACAAACCTTCATAGAAGCAAGACACAAACATTTAGCCTCTTTTTGTTGCTTTTTTGGTCATTTTTAAAGACCATTTGTGTATATGTGTGGTAATTTTGTGTCTAGTTGTATTTGTTTTGGTCTTTTGCCATTGTTATTCTTTGGAGATATTTAAATAGATGCCCACTAATAACACCCTCTGATTTGCATGTTGTTTGTTCTCTCTGTTGTAAAGGTAAGATATGTTGTATCCTTGGAGAAAACTCACACACTAATAACTAAGAAAAATATAAAGTAAATGTAACTTTCATATTGACGTTTTTTTGCAACGAACACGACCTGAATTAAAAGGGACCGTTCATCTCTGCGATTGAAATCCCTACGGAGGACATTTATAGCGGACCTGGTGCTCACCTAAAGTAGTTCCGGGTATAAACAGCCTGGTGGCTAACGTTAGCTGAACCGCAATCCTCTCCTGCTTATTCTTCTACTAAATTGGTGAGAAATGGTGTTGTGTTTGTGATTACAAGTTGTTATGTGTTGTTGTGTCTCTGACTTAATATCCCATATCAATGTAATGTCCTTAATAAAGGAATTAAAGTCCTTTTTGTGAGGCGTTAGCATGTTAGCAACAGATAGCTAACGCCGAAAAACATTTTCAACGGAAAAGAAAAGAGCAGATTTAAATGTCATTTGAATGAATTGAGCAGAACAGTTAGCAGCTTTGTGAAATGTATTCTAACTAAAGCCATGTTACACTATTGTAGTGTTTTATTGTATTAGATGTAGCTGTCTCTGGTACAGGGTGACTGTCACATATTCACTAAAACAACAGGCCTAGCTAACTGTGAGCAGAAACCTTAATTATTATTAAATAACATGTGTTTTCTCTGCATTAAAGTCCTTTATGTGTATTTGTTGGTGTTGTTCTTATGTGATGTGTTGTCTCCTTTCAGGGTAAACAATAATCCCGGAGCAGGATGGGTGAGTTCCTCTGATTTAAGTAAAAGCACAAAAGTATTATCAGAAAATGTACTCTTAAGTATAAAAAGTAAAAGTACTCATTGTGCAGAAAAATGTATTTAATCTGTGTATATAATATTTATCTATGTTACAATTCTAGATAATATTGTTGCATAGACAAGAAAAGTTCTGATTTACTTTCTGTAGAATATTGACATTATTTCAATCGTTTGTGATTTAAAGAGTTTTTTATTTTTACAGATACATTTTGTTAAAAGTAGCTAAAGCTCTTTAATACATGTAGAAGTATAAAGTAGCATTAAATGGAAAAGTACAAGTACCTCAAAATTGTACTTAAAGAGCAACTTCCAGGTTAAAGACACCTGTGAATAAATGTGTAGGAAAATGATGTATACACTAGATTTTCCCAAAAATATACACTACAGTGACATCTGGTGTCGTTTTTGTAAGAAAGGTTTACTTCCGCATAAAAAAGCCTCGGCACGTGACCTCCCGCGTGTGANAACATTATAAAGTTAGTAATCATATATCAGGCTATAACTAACGTATGATTGATAATATAGTAACGTTACTGGCAGGACTGTTGATACTGATCCATAACAGAAACTAATGCGCAAGTATCAGCCGTATCTCGCGTTACCTAATGCAACTCCACACTACGGTGCTGTGTACCGGAGGGGAGAGAGAGAGAGGAGCGAAGGGGAGAGAGAGAGAGGAGCGAAGGGGGGGAGAGAGAGGAGCGAAGGGGGGAGAGAGATGTAATACGGTTTCCTGATAAACGTTTTGTTTGATAGGCCTCAGCTGTGGAGAGTATGTGAATTGAGAGTAGGCCTATGTGCTGCAGGGAGGTGGATGCACAACGCACCCAGGAACGAAAGCTAGCTCCGGTCCTTTTCCCGTGAGGGAAACTTTGGACTCGATGTCCTGACAGGCTGGAGTTTGTGCAACCTGCAAAATACAATGTAAAACTACCAAAAAAATACCAGCTCACTAAATCACAACCGCTCAAACCAACTACAAACTACTACCGCGGATTGGGCAGAGAAGGAGTCAGAGGCTGCAGTTGAATATTCCATTTAGCTTAGGAACCTTCCTAACGGAGTGAAATTACCCGGAAGTCCCTCAGTGGCAGCCATGATAAGAGCCGTTCCAATTCTCTAGAGCAGGGGTATTCAACTAAAGTTCAACGAGGTCCAGTTAGAGAAAATATCCCCATGCAAAGGTACGGAGCTTCAAAATGTCCCTCGTTGAACTTTAGTTGAATACCCCTGCTCTAGAGAATTGGAACGGCTNGTGTGCCTTGGCAGTCTCAGTTGTCAGGTTTTTTTTACTACATTTATGCTTAACCGTGCCTGAAAATTACAATTCAAAATGTTAATGCAGGATTTGATATGTTTTACAAGACATAAGGGCAGAAATTCAGAGGAAAAGGAGCCGTTTTGAGCTCTGCTACTAAAAACTGCTTTTTTTAACGTCAAACGTGTCATATTACGTCACATGGGGGAGTTAACTTTCTCGGACTCCTTCTCTGCCCAATCCGCGGTAGTAGTTTGTAGTTGGTTTGAGCGGTTGTGTTTTAGTGAGCTGGTATTTTTTCGGTAATTTTACATTGCATTTCACCATTTGTAATCATGGTGAGCTTGTGTTTGTGCAGGTTGCACAAACTCAAGCCTGTCAGGGCATCGAGTCCAAAGTTTCCCTCACGGGAAAAGGACCGGAGCTAGCGTTCGTTCCTGGGTGCGTTGTGCATCCACCTCCCTGCAGCACATACTCCGTCTCCACAGCTCCTGGTCTCTTGGACGCCTAGCAGGCTCATAATTATAATCATATGCATTCGAATATATATTTT
>NW_011370640.1:347202-359939 GCF_000735185.1 Notothenia coriiceps
GGTATTCAACTAAAGTTCAACGAGGTCCAGTTAGAGAAAATATCCCCATGCAAAGGTACGGAGCTTCAAAATGTCTAAGTTGCTTTCTGAATTAGTGTGATACATGGGCGTCACAGCCATTATATGAGACAAGTCCCCCTCTCTTTTTCAAAAGATTAGTTTAGACCCCCCCACTTCTACCATGTGGAAAGTCCGTGCATCGGTCTATCCACTCGCCGCTCTCGTAGTACCCCTCACTGCAGTGCGCAATACCTCGACGCCCCTCCTTCTCAACCTTTGAGGCACGTGACGTCCCGACTCCCGTGTTGTGTACTTACCCAGTCACAAAAGTAACATATTATATTCTTATATTATTAATATATATATAATTCTGATGTCTGTACTTTTGTGACTGGGTAAGTACACAACACGGGAGTCGGGACGTCACGTGCNGAGAGGACTCTTTAAAGAAGAGACACTACATACTGATATACATCTGAACATCAGCAGGAGAGGACTCTTTAAAGTAGAGACACTATGATATACACCTGAACATCAGCAGGAGAGGACTCTTTAAAGTAGAGACACTATGATATACACCTGGACATCAGCAGGAGAGGACTCTTTAAAGACACTGAATACTGATATACACCTGAACATCAGCAGGAGAGGACTCTTTAAAGTAGAGACACTACATACTGATATACACCTGAACACCAGCAGGAGAGGACTCTTTAAAGTAGAGACACTACATACTGATATGAACCTGAGAATGAGCATAATAGGTCCCGACATAGGGAAAACTATGTTGGGACTTATTCTTTTGCACAATCATACCTGTGAACACAGAGGGATGGGGGCTGTTCAGGACGATGAGTTTGGTCACCATCTCTGGGTATTGGATGGCAAACAGCCAGGCTATTGTCCCGCCCCAGTCGTGCCCAACGAGGCAACATCTGTTGTATCCTTGGAAGAAAAGAAAAGGAGCATTAGTCTGTTGTTGTTCCTAATAAAGGATGTTTGTGCTGCTTGTTAAGGCATGTCATAGCCACAAAATCAATACTGTTCTCACTTTCTTATTGCTGGGATCCTCCCTCAGAGGACATTTACACCCATCTAATGAATGTTATTCATGCTGACAGCCAAATGCAGATCAAGGTCAGGGCATCCATCTGAGGGATGCTGATCACATTACTGTTCTAAAGTCATCCTCTTACCTTTGCTGGCACAATTTACAACCACTGTTATGAATCACACCGAACCTCATCTCAACATTAATATCACATGCACTTCAAAAGTCTGGGGGCCACTTTACAGAGGGCCATGCAGTGTTTGCTGTGAGCAAAGAAAAGGACAATGTTACTTGCCATTGGTGGTTAAAGGGCAAGCCTCTGATTTGTGTGGCCCCATTAGCTGGCTGTGAATGTGGAACTGTAATGTGGACCATTTGGGCTCTAACTGCCGCTGTAAAAAGGCTCTGTAGTCCAATCACGTGTCAGAGTACGGCAGTTATCTTATGATCAATGCAGGCCTCCCACTTCCACTCAAATGAGCATTGAGTGAATCCTTTGCACAGCAATATGCATTAGCTCTTTAAAGCCTGTTAAGAAATGACTGTGACGGTTAGAACAATGTAAGTAGGAATGTGCAGGAGAATATTAGTGAGAGAGGGTTCCTCTGGGCTGGACTTTTACTTGGTTAAAGATCAAATCGACTTGCACCATTTAAAGCTGTTCAACTTAATATTGTAATATTACCAATGGAACAGCAGACAGTGTGTATTGAAATGTAATGTGTTGCCCGTAGGATGAACCATTGGAGATGTATCCATACAGCATTTTAGCATCTTTCAGTTCAATGTTTTGGTTTTAGAAACAAAATCAACCCCATTTCTAGATGTATTTATTTATAGAATAACCAGTGTAAGACATAACATTGTAATTTAATAAAACACCACTAAACTCCATACAAATGTTGAAAAAATGCTATTCAATTAAAAGACAAATAAAAAAATGTAGGTTTTGAGTTGGTTCTTAAACATATGAATGTTCTCTGCCGCCCTCAGGTCTTCTGGGGGGCTGTAATAAGAAGAAGACGTCTCACTGTGGGTCCTTGTTTTCACTTTAGGTACAGTATATCATTAAAGGCAGTACCAGAAGACCTCAGGGTTATAGAGGGTTCAAAGCAAGTCTGATAAATAGGAGGGCAAGAACATTAAGAGCTCTATAAACCAAAACATATATTTACACGTTTACTTGTAATTAGCACCAAGAATACACACTAAAATAGGAGCTGGCAAGCGTCAATGCTAAGACCGGTTATTTCATACAGTAGGTAAGCAGTGCTTATTATCCTGTGAAATGCTGGCCGATTGAAGAGTGAAAGTGTCACCTTGGCAGAAAACCATTGGCTGTTGCCTGGTGTGTGCAGACAGCCTCAGGCTAGCTCCCTGCTAGTGTTAGCATGCAGTCAGCAGGCTGTTGGCTCGGTATCTGCACACTGTCCCATGTTCAGTAAGAATGAGTCACAGGAAGTTTATCATGCCATGCTGCAGGCCTGAAGGCTGTCCACAGCCTAACACTGATAAACAAGTTTATTTTAGACTGGAGACGCTGTCTAAACAAGAGTTCTGTTCACATTACAGACACACGGTTCTCCTCTCACCTAGGTACTCCACGATGTCCTTGACGTCGGTGACCAGGCTGTCGAAGCTGTAGCTGTCAGAGGAAAGCGGCAGGTCGGACTCCCCGTAGCCCCGCATGTCCACGGCCACCACGCGGAACTCACTCTTAAACTCACGCAGCTGGTAACGCCAGGAGAACCTGAGGCACACAAACAACATGCACAAATTCACTTTTTCCTTAATTTCTTTGATTTACTTTCATAATTGATGAGACAGAGCTCAATTGTTTTATTTCACAACAGCTTCCTTTTAAAAGGGCTGCTCCAACATGTTGGAATTGCCCGGATCATAGCATTGTGGAACTTGCAAGAGACTTTGTATTGAAAAAACGTCACAGCAGAAGTCAAGATATCCGGAAGTTTAGGCCCTACTTTTGCATTAGGCACTAGCTGCCCAAAACACCTTAACATCAATTTAACATGTCACTGAAGTATGAATGAACATCAAATCAGTTGTGTCTTTTGTCTTCTCTTTAATGTTTTCTTAACATGTTCACTTAATTCTTAAAGGTGTCTTGCTCTTCAACTGAAGGAATCCCTTGAAGTTACTTACACCATTGAACAAAAGATCTTAGCAACTAAAGTAAGGAAGAATAACCTCTGACTCTATCTCAACTGCCACAAGGAAGAGTTTGTGTAGATAAAAGATGAGAATGAATGGATCCCAAAAGAGTGGATGATGATCTTAACGATGAGAAATTGATATTACACTGATATTTGACCGGGAGTAAATCATGATTTGTGGGACCGTTTAGAGTTGGATCGTTGTCCTCTCCACAGCTGTGCCTCCAGAGGTTATTTAGCGATCTTTTTTGTGCAATCTTCTCCCTCCTTTATGTTAATCTGTTGGCTGTTATTTGCGGGTCAATGTGCTCTTTTTTACGGGAACATAATATATATTTTTTAACTATCTGGCTCCTCAGTTCTTATAATGCAATTCAACAGTGTCTTATACCTCTTTGCGGTGCTACAAAACTGACCTTACATGTACAGTTATTAACACTGTATTTACTCTTTTCCACATGGATAACCCTGCAAAGTCAGGAAAGCGCCTCTTTAAACTTGCACAGTGCAAATGCTCATTTGAAACACAAACTAACCTCACAAACTTTTTAAAGCTAGCACTGAGCTTTCTCTCCAGCGAGCGAAGGTCACTTCAGTATACAATAATTGAAGATCTTGTCTCCTAGAGGTTCCTCATAAGAACTGAAATCCTCCTCCTCCAGTGAGATTCTGATGAGTCAGTATGAGATCCCACCACTGAACTCTCAGATCTCAGAATATAGATGAGGTTTAGAGCAAATAAAGCATTCCTCTGACACACATTACATGCTACTTGTTAGATGCTTTTATCCAAAGCGACATACATACATTCAGTACTCTGGGCAATCCCCACATGAGCAATTTGGGGTCATAGGTCAAGTGCCGTGCCCAGGGACACAACAACATGCTGACTGCAGTGGGACTCGAACTTGCTACCCCCTGATTCCAAGTCGAGCACACTATCCACTGAGCCATAGCCTCCCACACATGCTACTCTTCTCATTTCTGAGAGCGCTAAAGAGTTCTCTCCATCCGTGTCACTGAGCACAGTTCATCCTTCCTGTGAAGTAAACGGGGAGTGAAGCAGAAAGAGCTCGCCTCTTGCGTTAGTGAATCCCCGTCCTGTCAGCAGCTTAGATAGTATGTTAGAGATATGGACGGCTTATAGCTTGTGACACCCTCTTTGGCCCCAATCCAGGAGCGCTGCTCAGCACCACTTTTTCATTTCATATCAGGAGGAGGAGATCTTGAATGCTTTGGACCCTTTTCCCCCGACGGCAAATGGTGTCTGTGATTGAGGACTCCTCGTGCATTGTGTGGAATTGTCTCTGCAGCCCCGGAGGAAGAGCGCAGAGATTTAATAGCTTTAATGGTATAAAGCCAAAGAATGCTCATTCTCAGGGGAAATGTGAGAGCGGTGACAGAGGGAACACACACAAACATGGTACAGTGGTGGCTGTACTTTGCTGTTTACTGAAGTGCAGCTGCTATATTCCCCCAAACCCTGATTTCCATTTGACCTACCAGAACTCAGGGAATCCGTGTAAGAACAGCATGAGTGGCTTTCCACGCTCTCCAGCAGCCACAAAGTGGAACCTCAGGCCCGACTCCTGGTGAAGAGAGGACAGGCTTTTATCCACAGCCACTCAGAGACACAGCATAACTACTCAGAAGACTTTAAGGAGAGTGGCTGCTTGTGGCTGGTTTGTCAAAATAACACCAAAGATGTGTTAAGTAGGCTACATTTAGTCAACAAGCTTTCCTATTAGGAGTTTGAAGGTACTTTAATACATATGTTTTACATTTTCTGTTAATTTGTTCTTCTTCTTATACTGTATATGACAAGTTTATTAGATATGATGCACTGTAATAGCTGCAATTTTTAAGTAAAATCCTGTATTTAAAATCTTAAATTCTGTTAATGAATTTAAGCATACTCCAGAAAACCAAGGCTACTTTAAATGTAAACATAAACAAGTACTTAATTTGCAGCCAATGGGCTCTCTAGTTGTTACATTAGAGTAGAATATTACATTTGTATAACATGCATGCTTTTAACTGTTGTAGCTGGCTGCAATGAAGCTTATTTATTATTCTCATACTGATCTATAAACTTGGCAGTCCCTAAACATGCCTTGTATTTAATGTATTCACAGCTCTTATGAAGTCAACAAGTAATGAAGTTAGGAAAAGTCAAGTGGATGGAGGTTGAGAATTGCATACAAATAAAACACTGTAGTACAAGTGCCTCAAATGGCACAATGCCTGGGTAAATGTTACTTTCCATGACTGAAAGGCATGCCTTGGTATTTAATGACATAATGTTGAACAACAAGGTTGTTGGGAGCTGGCAGGCAGCCTCTGCTTGTGGAGCCGAGAGGAGCTGTCCCTTCAGCACCACCTGAGACCAGAGCAGCGGAACCACGTCTAAAAGACCAACAGTGGTGATCTGCTCTGAGATCAGGCCTGTGTGCACGACGCGACACGCAGGCAAGGTGTTGTAACATTTAACACCATCGTATAGCATGCAGGACACACACACAACACACCCACACACAACACACCCACCCACCCACACACACCCACACACACACACACACACACACACACACACACACACACACACACACACACACACACACACACACACACACACACACACACACACACACACACACACACACACGTTTTACCTTGATCCGAACATAGCAGTGGGTTCCCAAGGACGTGTCATTCAGACAAGCCGGGGGAGTCTCACGGACCCCCCATTGGAAGGTGGCAGTCGGCCTCAGGATGATGTTCCAGCAAAGTTTCAGCAGGGCTACGATGGTGCAAAGCGCACAATAACCGTATATCAGCGACCAGTAGCCCAAAACTCTGATTCGCAGCGAGAGACTCATCAGAAATAACAGCAAGTACTGGAGCACTCTCGCCATCTTTACATTGCCGCAGGAAAATCAATCGGGATTGAGTTACCTATTGATTTGTCTCTATTAACAGCTCGCTTTCTGCTTAAACACCGCTCTGCACAATGTCGTTCCCAGCAGCGCATACGCACGACTATCTGAAGGGAGGATCCCGACACACGGCTGAATGGGACGGTGGCAACAGCATCACGTCAGATTTCACGCGTGCGTCTGACAGCAGTGGGTTGTTTCAGTAGGAGAGGAGCTGTTGCTGTTGACTATACAAGGCGAGCCCGAAATGAGGCGGTGAGCCGCTCGGTGCGGGGATCTGCGGAGATGAGAGAGGCGGGGAGAGCGGAGCATCACCGCAGAGCACCGGCCGCTGTTATGGCAACAACACTGCATGTCAAATAGCCTATAAGGCACCTGCTTTTAATACATGACATATTTTGAGTTAATTTCAATTGTCACACCCACCACTTTCAGAACAGTAAACGGCCAACAGTGGATTTAATTAGTTGGTGGCTATACTGGTGTTTTTCGGGCAGCACATTCATATTCTAATGAGCCGTGATGCGGTGCAGGTGCGCTTTTATCAGCCAGCGGGTCAATGGTTGGGAAACAAAGCTTGAGACCGAATGACACGCGGGATGAAGCAATTAACGTGTTTCAGATTAGCCTAATCCCTCACGTGACTGGATAACAGATTGAGACCATTGTCCTTTTTAGAGCTGAAATATGGAGCCCCGAAGCGGACCAGATGAGGCGTTCATGAAAAGGAAAGCTTTATTATTTCTACTGTGGCATCAATTTGTTTGATTTTAATGATCTACATCATTCAAATAAATGACAGGCAAAGATAAAGGGATTTAGCTTGACACTACCACTAGGGGGAGGGGAGGCCAAGGCCAACATTTTTTAAATGATAGGGTCTTTAATATTATTTGGAATATAAATAAATATGGAAATATTAAAGATAAATCCATCCTGCAGGAAAGAACCACAGCATTACAATCGAAAAATATTTGCCAAAGCATTATATTATTGTAAAATCAAAAAATAATTTGAAAGACATGCTATCAGTCAAATTGGTTTTGGGGGGGAAGGAATTGCACTCAAAATGCAATGGAAGGGAACAGTCTGTAACCATTGCGGTTGGAACGTACATAAAAAAAACAATACAAAGATGGATATGAAAATGATCCAAGAGGTTCTAGCTAACTTAAACAATATTAAGTGCATTATTTACATATCGATATTTGTATATACAGTTCTATTATTGCAGTTAATTGCCATAATATCGCAGCACCCCAGCTTGGTGCTGAGGGGAGACTAGCCTCAGATGAGGCGCTGTGGTCCGCTCTGCACTGCCAGTATAGTAGAAGTACTGATGAAGTGATGCGGATTGCTTAGTGAAAATAACTTTATTACTTTGATCCAAAAAAAGAAGAAATTATTTCTGTAACAAACTCTAACATATAGAACATGTCGATAATCTCCAAAAGCAGCTTTGGAACAGTGAGAACTGTATGAACAACAAAGTGCAGTGTGTGTACAGTTAACACAATATATGACATTTTCAAGTAGTACAACGAAGGAACTGAGATTATTAACTTCTATTCCACATTGGAAACATTGACAAGGACCTACCAACCTTGGGTCAAAATGTACTTTTGTGCAAGAAAATAAAGTCATGTGTGCATGTAACATCAACATATAACAGTGTTTGGTCAGGATGAAGTGAAAGATGGTGGTAAGGGTTGATCAGATGGGATCATTTAACAAACATAACTTAACAACACTGCCACTTTTCAGCAAACAAGACAATGTGACAATTGAACTACAGTATATGCATGCACAAAATAGCTTGTCATACACAACTTTCACACAAAGGAGAAAAGAACAGATAAACTTGCACAAAAGATCAGCTTAAGGTTTGTCGGTGCATCACCCCATTCCTCTCAAATCCAACAGTGCAGTGTGTCAGTGCAACATTTCAGGGGCCATTCATATTTGTTCAATGTTTTTTTTTCACAATAACTCTTCACAGCAGCTCGGGTTATTCACTGAGACGATGCTCAGTTTGGCACAGAGGGATATCTTTTTCAAGTAGTTTCTTTAGTCCAGGGCGAGCTCAAAGGAATTCATGATGTCTCGCTGCAGAGACATGTCTATACCAGACATCTATAAAGAAAAACAATCCACAGAAATGGCATTTAAATGCATAACAAATGTAATTTTTACAACACAATGACACTGAAAGAGGAATGAGGGAACTCACAGCCTCTCGCCTGCGTCGTTCTTGCTCCTTCCTGCGGGCCATCTCTCTCCTCATATCCACCGCAGACTCTGTGCTTAGAGGTTGGGTTTCTACAGGAGCCTTTTGCAGCTCAACATCCTTAGTAGCGTCTAGAGTTTGTCTAGAAACGCTCTCGGGTGATTCAGGATCCTCCCCAATAGGCTGTAGATTAGTGTCTGCTTCACAAGGGCCTGGTAAGCTAGAAGGAGAATGTCCTTGTTATTAAAAGTATAGATCTTTGACTCAACTACCAAGCTTTCTTTCAAATACTGCTTTAAAAAAAGGGTTTGGATGCTTTGCTGACAATTATGTTAGAAATGTAGTCTTGGACTCTTTCAAAGTTTGGAAAGAGTGGAAGTGGAATTATTTTTCTAGTAAAGAAAAATGTAGAGACAAATCTAATGCATTCTCTAAATACCTGCTCTTCTCAGGAGCCTCCCTCTCCTGTTTCTTCTTCAGGGCTTTTTCAAGTTCTTCCTTTTTTTGAGCAACCTTACGGAACAGTTTGAAGCTCTCCTTGGACGACTTGATAGCAGTTGTAGTTACTGACTGCCTCACCAGTTTTGCCCATGACTCAGCATTTTTCAGAACAATGTCCTGAACAAAACAAATCACCAAGTTTGGAATGTTATCATCCCATTCATCATGGCCATTATCAGTTATCACAGGAAATATGTTTCACATCCAGGTAAAGTTCCAGCACCTGCTCGCACATTGTGGAACGTTTAGTTTTAAACACATGGATAACGTTATGAATTGAAACAAAACTACTTGGTTAACCTAACATAAAAAAAGATAACAATCATAAATCAGCACGTCTTGTTACTTAAATATTTTAAATAGTTTTTTCTACAGTTGAGGGAAACAAACAATGCTAACCTTTTGGGGAATTTCTTTTTTCCCCTCTTCAGCAGATTTACTTGCTGTGTTGGTGTAAGGCACATTAATCAGCTGAGCAGGCAAATCCTCAGCGTATCTGAAATCTGCCATAATCATTTAAAAAAAGGATTACTATGTTTATTAAACATGGTGGGCTCAGAGTAAGGGTCTCCTAGTGACTTACTGGACCTGGTGTCCTCCCTGGGATGCAGCGGGCTGGCTGTCAGAGGGGACAGCACTGGGCCGGGCTGAAAGAAAAGATTCAGTTTGTAAATGAAACATCTTTACGGTCCTTAATGCTTAACAGCAGGGCCGCCAACAAAAATCTACCAAAAACCTGAAATTACAGTTACGTGCGTTAAGTTAAGTGATTTGGAAGATCCATTTGAAATAAAGGTCATTTTACATTTTAGTTAAGGTCTCCTATCATGCAAAATGCACTTCTGTATGTCTTTTATACATAAATGTGTCCCCGGTGTGTCAGGGAACTCACAAAGTGTCACAAAACAAAACCATCTCTCTTTTCCTCCGTACCCAAATCTCTAAAAACAGGGGAACAACGGAGCTGATCCAGATTTGCTGCCGATATGACGTAATATGAGAAATGTGAGCTGGCTTTACACCCACGGCCCTATCAGAAACGTCGCTATCAGAAACAATGTGTGACGTGTTTTGGATGTAATATGGTCTTTGTTCACATTAGTAAGTATCGCTAACACTCAGAGCTAACGCTGTACTGGAGAGAGTATGTGTAAAAAAATCAGGATATAAAAAAGGTACTCACCTTGTGGTAAACCCGCAAGAGAAAAAGCATTTGAACGCCATACGATTTCAGAAATAATCCTTGATGTGGTTTGGAACATTATATGGTGTTTAATCACGGCAGCATTTAGCTGAGTATCCTGGTAGAATTCTCCTGCATGAGAAGGCATAAGCTCCACCCCCCTCTTTTTTTCAAATGTTTCTTTTTTTCCAGCTACGGACTCAGAATCAGCACTTCTCTAACAGGGCTGAAATAGAGGGGTGGGGCTAGAATGGGTGATCTGTTTGGTATTTGGAGCAAACCACTTCATAGACATGTTTTTAATATATTTTTATATATCTGAGACCTATAATATGTGCCTAAAAATAGTATAATAGGAGACCTTTAATACTAATAATAATAATAAGTAGTATGTGTAACAAGATATTTTAAAAGTTTTTTTATTTTATAAATTAAGCCAGCAGTCGTTGTGAAGTGTTGTCGTATCTTTAGACGTACCTCAAATCTGGCTGCGGTCCAGTCAAGCAACACTCCTGGAGACGCCATGGGAGATAAGAGGGCAGACAAATCTGTCAAACAGAAAAGGACAGATATAAACCTAAACACATCACAACCGTGTTTTAATACCTCTCTGTGTTTATACTGACTATCACAAGAGCTACAGTCAAAGCAACTGAATGCAGGAAGAAGCAGCATGAGATTGAATTTAATAAGGAAGGGCTGCCCCCTAATAGTACACCAAACGTTGGTCAGCTAAAAAAAAGTCTTTGGCGAGAGCAATTTTCATTAGTCTATTAGTTGCATAAAGAAAATAAAAATAAACTCCATCCGGGGGCTGTGCTTTGTCGTGTCTGCAGGAAAACCCCTCACACTTCTTTCAGGAGTTGTGCCTGGTCATTGAGTCAATTATGTTGAGCAGGAAATCCTAAGTGTTGGATAATTTGTGCATGTAGAGGAAGACCCCGAGAAGGTGACATGCAAACTCTGAGGGCAAAAATGTGCCTGGCATGGTAGGAAAAAAATTATACAACATATGAGCCGAAACACAAATTCAAAGAGCAAGACACAGAGACACTTCTCTCTGACAACGTGGGAAAATATATGCTCTCTCCTCATTATATGAGAAGTCTAGGATTGGAGGAATGAAGCTGCAGTGACAAGTCAGGCGGTAGCCGAGCCTTTTAAAAATAAATATAGACCTTCATATATAATGAACCTTGGCAACATTTTAATTTTGCTACACGTGTGGTGAAACAAATCTGTTATTTTCTTGCGGTCCGTATGGGCTTAGGCTCTTTATTACACTTATGTATAATATGTTTTATACATGAACCATGATGTTGATGTATACTTATTACACTGTTTCTCAGCCCTGTAACTGAAACCATTTTGTGAAGCTAAAACACTTATTGCTTGAACTGCGGCTACTGGTCGACTAGGAACATTTTTGGTCAAGCGCAGGCCTAACATAGGGGCGGTGATTTGTTCCCTTATTTCCTCCTCACCACTACTAGAACTAAGCCACAGTAAGGGAGCCAAGTACAACTTTCCAAAATTCTGTCTCCTGATGACACTAACCATATGGGACAATTAAAAGGAGAACAGGGAGCCTGAGATGTGGAGCCATATCACTGAGTGAGGAATAAGACATTCCAATGAGAGGTATTTGCTGACAAAGCTGATCTGTGAGTACAGGGAGAGGTGTTCTAGCTGATGTGGCAGTAGGTATCAGAAGGCGCTGAGAGGGTCTCCTACTGAAGGCTGAGAAAGAACGAGAGGGTAGAGTGCACTCTCTGCCCTGTTGTTTGGTTTAAAACACTCAATTAAAATATGTTTTATCAAAAGTCAAGAATTTCAATTAAGAGGTCTTTGAGCATGAAGTCATTAATTAGCACAAACAATATTGAGCTGATGTAGAGAAGTATGTGAGATGAGCTGCAGAAAGACAAACACATAAACGCACCAACACAACGGGCTGTCCCGAATATTCGAGAAGCCCCTCAATGCAGTGCGCAATGAGCTGAATGTGGGCGGAGCTTCACAGATTCCCGGGTAGAAGTTCTCTTCCCTCCCTTCAATCTAACACCTTCCCTTCCCCCCATCCAAACCCTAACCACTCCCTACCTTTTTTCCCTAATCCTAATCTTCCTTCCTCCCTCCCAAACCCCAAAACCTCTCCTACTGTAAGAAATTAAAATCAATGTTGATATGATGTAATTTAAATTAAATACAGGGTTTTAATTTAAGGCAGTTTTATTCTGAAAAAACCGAAAGTTCACACTAACTATTAACTTAACACTTTTATTCTTAAAAATTCAACATGCGTATTTCGGTTTATTCACAGCATTCATTTTGTTATTCTACAGTATTGTTGTTTCATAGTTATTTGTTAATGTATACAACCCAATTTGTGTTCTTTGAAATTGAAAAGGATATTGCATTGTGTTTGTTACTTTCGTTGCAGTTGTATATGTCTTAAGTGTAATTTGGCTATAATATCAACGACACGTAATAGCGGTTCCGTGCCAGCTGATCTGCACCAAAGTACTCATTTCCTTATTTGTTTCCTCGCGTATCTGTCTCTCTCTCTCCACAACTCTCACATGAAATGTGTTCTTTTGATGCGGCATGCCTTATCAGTCCTTTATCAGTCTGTAATGCGTGTTTCCAGTCGAAAAAACCTTTG
>NW_011370640.1:359979-372344 GCF_000735185.1 Notothenia coriiceps
CTTTAACCGCCTGCTGCTTCCCCTCCTCTCTACTCGGTTCCCCTCCTCGGCTCCTCCGCTCGCATCTCCTGTGGGCGGGACTAAGTCTCGAGGATAGGAGTCGAGGAGGGGAGTTAGAGAAATGAGAAAGGGCCCGTGTCAGATTTTGGTTATTTTGGGGAGGTCGAGATAAATCATATTGTTTGGTGGATGCAGTTTGAACCAGCAGAGTAGCAGCATGGAGGTCGGATCGTCACCAACATAAATAAATAAGTGGTCCGAAAAAGGTTAATGACAAAAGAAATACACATAGCCTTCCTCAGGCAGTGTGTTTGTACCGGGGACGGGAGACCCCCCGTTGATAAGAAACTGTAAGAAATGATCGGGCAATCCCTCCGGAGTGGAGTCATGACGACTGGATCTGAATTATGTTTTTGTATTTGGTGGTTTGTGTCCCAGCTGTTGATCAGCTGTCGATCAGCTGTGCGCAGCGTCTCCACTGCAGCCTGTGCACCTAGTTAGGATGCCACCTGGGCGCCTCCCTAGGGAGGTGTTCCCTGTCCCGCCTACAGCTGGTCCAGAATGCTGCTGCACGCCTCCTTACAAGGACAGGCAGGCGTGAACATATTACGCCTGTACTCGCCTCGTTACACTGGCTACCAGTCAGTTTTAGAATACAATTTAAAATGTTATTGTTTGCATACAAAGCCCTAAACGGTTTAGCCCCACCGTACCTGGCAGATCTTTTAAAACCATACAGACCCACACGGTCACTGAGGTCTGCTGACAGACTCCTTCTGGCCGTCCCTAAATCAAGGTTAGAGCAGCGAGGAGACAGAGCCTTTGCTGTTGCAGCTCCAAAGTTATGGAACGAATTGCCCCTCCAGGTTAGACTTGCTCCAACTCTGCCTGTTTGTAAATCTCGTTTAAAAACCCACTCCTTTTCCCTTGCATTTACATACCAGGTATGACAATACATTGCATTTAGCTGACGCTTTTATCGAAAGCGACTTACAATAAGTGCATTTGACCAAGAAGATACAAACTTGAAGAAAACAGAATCATGAGGTTTCATAGAGCCAAAACATTTCAAGTGCTACTCAACTAGCTTTAGATAAGCCAGTCCTTTGTTAGTATATAAGTTCTTTGTTAGTAATTCTATCGCTCGAAGTGGAATCGAAAGAGATGAGTTTTCAGCCTGCGCCGGAAGATGTGTAAGCTTTCTGCTGTCCTGATGTCAATGGCAGATTACGATCCAATAACAGTGATTTTATTATACATACAACAACTAGGTGGGCCGAAATGCTTAATCACATGCAACTATTCCAAAAAATCAAGGAGGCAGCCAGTTCTCAAGCTAAGCTACTAGTAAGAAAGCAATTAATAATCAAGATGCTCGTGGTTAGAGACAAACACTCACAGTACATTTAGCACCAGACTGCTGGTGAACTCTGCATCAACAGGACAGCAACGTGTCCATCAGGCAGAAGAGTGGAGGATGTGAAGGGAAGTTGTTGGAGCTTGAGGCAGCTATAGGATTCAAAATGTACTTACTGGTTACGCATATTAATACAAGGTGTTATTATAAACAGGTACAATCATGAAATCTGAAGATGAGATTAATTTAAATTCAAGTTGTAAAGGGGGTCTAATTGTGCATCCACATGCAAGGCACGGAGAGTGCAAATTAAACCTTTACCTTATTTTTCGTTAACAGCTAAAGTCATGGCGGCCCCTGACCCCGGCTGGCTCCCACGCCTCAGTGCGAGCAGCAGCAGCAGCAGCAGCTCAGGCAGCAGCAGCAGTAGTGATTCCAGCTCTAGCAGCGATGCCAGTGTCCTCGATACAGGTAAGCTGCCCCCCCCCCTCATCTGTTAGAATTGATCTCCTCTCTCCACTGATGAAATAAGAGCCATGGGAATAATTCAACTGGGTGCCTTTCCAACCCTTATTATGGTTCCACACCAAATATGATACTTCCTTTTTTGCCCTTTTTGTTTAATTTATACACACACTTAAATAATCTTTCTACACTAAAGAGGTGCACATGTCAGTCCCAATGACATCTGAGAGTATTGTGGTCAAATATTATATAGGTTTTTTCTAACTGGACTATAAGTGGTATATGCTGAGGCAATGCCAATGTACATCTACACCTAAGCAAGTGAAACGTTTTGAATCCGTTTTTGATAGAGTATTGTTATGCCTGACACTACCGACTGTGAATTATTGATGTGCATGTCTTTCAGTGCCAAAAACAAAGAAGCAGAAAAGTAAAGACTCTTGCCAAAAGGTTAAGACAAAGGTAAATGCATTCAGCATTTGCTTACTGTAATCAAATGATTAACTGCAAGATCTACAATTTAAAAAAAAAGTAAGGATGTTGTTTCTTCTTAACTCACAGGTAACTCGTACTGCCTGTGGCAAGCAGTTATCGCTGATAAAAGATTTGACAAAAGCCTCTTTGAAGACCTGCCAACCTCCTCGTGCTGGGCAATCCGCCAAAGCAGAAACCAAAGGCCACCCAACATACAATAATAAAGACTGGACCTTTGACGAGATGACTTTATCACCTCCAGGTACTGTTCACATCTGTCCTCTTTGTCCCTCAACTAAGAGGAAATTAAGATTTTTCCAAAAAAATCAAGTTTTCTATTTACATTTTTTGATTTTCCTTCGGGTCTTTGGCATGTCTAAACATGTCTCCATGCTTTAATGTTCAAAACGCTCTTTATTGTTCTCATACTGCCTGTGCTGCAGCACCTCTTTTCACCCTCTGTCTGAAACCAGAGCCCAGTCTGCTCTGATTGGTTAGGTGCCGGCTCTGTTGTGATTTGTCAACCGCTTAGAGATGTCCCGCCCCTTAGCCTATCACGTACAATGTGAGATATTAGCCTTTGCAGACCATTAACATTCACAAAAACCTATCCAACACACTGCAGGAAAGACATGCCCGGCGCCCATTTGACATTCCTGCCCTCTCCTAATAAACACGTTTTTTATTATTTATAAAAAAGAAAAAAAATGTAAATGATAAATAAACGGTGAACTTTTATGCTACGATGTATGTGATGTCAGATAGTAACTTAAAAAAAAAATCGCAGGCTATGTCAAATAAATTCATGTGTCTGTTGTGATTTGTGATTCGTCCACATTTAGACCAATCACAGCGTCACAATCTGCCGCCTATTCTGGATTTGTTTATTGTGCATTCTGTAGACATTTTCTGCTTGAATTACAAAATGGATATCAGAAATTGGCTTAAAAGGTCGTCTACAGAATGCACAATAAACAAATCCAGAATAGGCGGCAGATTGTGACNACTTTTTCATGATATTCTAATATTTAGAGATAGGATATTTGAGTTTTCTTAAGCTGTATGCCATAATCAGCAATATTAAAATAATAAAAGGCTTGCAATATTTCAGTTGATTTGTAATGAATCCAGAATGTATGACATTTTTGTTTTTTTAATTGCATTACAGAAAATAAAGAACTTTATCACAATATTCTAATTTTCTGAGACAGTCCTGTATGTCCTCTTTAAATTACAGATTCAACAAGAAAGCCAGTATTTCTCTGTTTCACTCCACTTTCATTCTGTGTTCTGTCTGTTTTATTTCCAGTTGATCTCTGTATCCTGTTGCCCACATCTCCCTCCCTCTCCACCTCTTTCTCTGTTACTATTGATTCTCTGCTTTGCTTCTCCTCCCTTCAATCTTAGTTTGATGTCTTTTATTCTTCCTCCCTCTCAGTATCTTGTGTATCTCTTCCAATGCACTCTCTTTTTTTCTCCTGTTCTCTTCTCACTACATTGTGGTAGATTTGGTGCAGTCTGATCCTCTGTTATTAATCCGCCCCTGCCGCGTCTGCGACACACACACAGCCCCCGCACCACTGACGGCTTTAATCACTTAGACGACATGCCTCTCTCTCTCTCTCTCTCTCTCTCTCTCTCTCTCTCTCTCTCTCATCACTGAATCTAATGTAATTCAATGAAAGTCAATCTTGTTTTTCCGATTTCCATGGCATCGCACTGCTTGCAAAACACAGACCACGCTGCAGAAATCAGAGTGTGTGTGTGTGTGTGTGTGTGTGTGTGTGTGTGTGTGTGTGTGTGTGTGTGTGTGTGTGTGTGTGTGTGTGTGTGTGTGTGTGTGTGTGTGTGTGTGTGTGTGTGTGTGTGTGTGTGTGTGTGTGTGTGTGTGTGTGTGTGTGTGTGTGTGTGTGTGTGTGAAAAAGACACAGGGTCACTGGGTTCTGTGGTGCGTCAGGGGTTTATGTAACTGCGGGGTGGCTTATATGAGGCGTCCTATGATGTGCTGAATTCACATCACCACACAAACAACAGCATCAAACATACGATTTAAAGTCCGAATACTAACAGCTGATTTCATCATCATATGAGTGGGCTCCAGTAAAAAGAAGCATCCTCTCTTCTTCATGATAGACTTTTCTATCCGATACACACTCATCCCCTTCTCGTGTTTGCTAGATTCTGCCGCCAATCATTTGAGCCAAGTTTGTATCCTCTCCTGCCGCAGACCCATCTAAATTATTAATCCTGCAGACACACAAGCCCACTTCCCACACACAAGCCCACTACCCACACACAAGCCCACTACACACACACAAGCCCACCACACACACACACACACACACACACACACACACACACACACACACACACACACACACACACACACACACACACACACACACACTTGCACTAGCTGGCATCATTCCACAAAACAAAGTATTTTATGACGTCAGAGGAAATATAATGGCTGTGTTTTCAGGAGCAAACAACTGACGCACGATTTCCCCCGCTCCCCCTGGTACAAGTCACATAATTGTCCTTTGTTTCCTTTTCTTTTGCTCACTCACACAGTTATGCACTCGTAACTAAACCTGTGATTTGTCAGCAAGCACCGTTTGCGTCAGATAATGAATCAAATTGTTCTTCCAATGAAATGACCAAGCAGAATCACTGGCTCTGCAGAGAGGTTAGGTGTATTTTTTTCTGCGGAATCATCACAATAATATCACAGAGAAATACATTTTTTAGACCAAATCAGATGCTAAAATGTAATGTGTGCCAGAAAGAAAGACATAATTCAATGTCGGCAGCAGATTGCAACTATGGGTATGTCCTTAAGAATAAAGTAGACTGAAGAGAGGCTGAACCAGGATACTGCAGTCATCTTCATTCACCCAGAACTCTCTATTCTCTGGCTGTAGAGAGGAGTGTGTTATGTTACTATAGCTACTGCTGCAAGGCTGCTTAACCTTCTAACAGGGAACACAATTAGCATATTTTAGCAGCCAGTACTTAAAATAGGCAAGTGCTTAGTAGATCTGCATCAACCACCATCCAAAAAAGTTAAGTGGTACAATTAAGTATTATTTTAAGATTGTAAGATGTTTTATCCATTTTACATTTTATATGGTTTTAATTATCATACATTAAAGACTTGCTCATATACAAAAATATGAAAAAACAAGTGTTGCTTATTAACTGCAGTTACCTTCAAAGGAATAAAAATAAATACTGGCTTTTTAAATTCTATTTATATATTTAGAGATACGACAGCATTACTTTAGTGAATAGTCAGTGATGACAGGGTTTATTTTTGTGCAGTAAAGCAGCATTTTTCACTATAAATGCCTCTTCTCTAAATGACAAGCCCCTATTCACATATCTTGAATTTAAAATTGTTATATCAGCACTTCTGTCATGAACTTTTATTATTCCTCGGCCTTGCACCTGTTGGACAAGGTTGTTCCGGTGTTGATCGTCTCTGTCTGGACTCAGAAATGTCGAATATTTCACATACTCGGCTCATAGAGGATGGAAGGGCTCCCTGGTGAGGTGTGCAGCACTTTGTATTGGAAGAAGGACCTGCTTGTGTTTGACATGGAGGCGTGTGCTGCCATTGGTAAACACACAGGAGCCTATACCTCCAAGGCATGTTCTTTCTTTGGAAGCCGCACGAATAGTCTGTAAATGGTATGTATTCCTAACACGCAGTTAAATAGTGTATGAGCTAAAGGCATGGCTGACTCCATGCGGTGAATTTAATTGGACTTTTTTTTCTCGTTTTTTGTATTCGTGTTGTATATATATTTTTATTTTGAGTGATCGAGGGGTCAATGAACGGTGAGAACCAAGATAAAAAAAAAAGATGTTTTAGTTGTTTAACGAGTGGAAACATGAGAAGGTATCCTGCACCATTTACTTTGTCAACATGATGTTAGAACACTAATCTAATGGAGGGCCAAACTTCAGTTTTAGCTTACTAAATATTAAATAAACATTGCTTTGCACACTTTCAGTAAAGGAATTGCCTGCAAGACATGCTGCATGTTTAAATGAAGGGTACCAGCATTTCATATTACAACTGTTGTGTCTAAAGGTTACAGATGATATACAGATTCACGCTTGTTAATGTCGATCCCACCATTTTACCACTGTTCCTCTTTGGAACAATGGATGAAATACCAGTGGAACTGTTTACTGAAGGTTAGAAAATGTTAACACATTTACTGTATTTACTCAAAGCTCTGCAGTCAGCTGTGACTCACTTTTTATGGCAGGTGGGAGGGGGACTCTCTGCTGTAACCTTAACAACATTAGATCTGGTGGGCTACATCACATTTTAACTATGCACTTCTTCCTCATTCCAAAAACAGATCAACTAATAAAGAAGATAAGAGATTCTGTTTAATCTGTGACCTTTTTGTTTCCCTTTAACTGTTTTTTAGACTTTTTATCCAAACACTGTGGACAAAAACACTTAAATCAAAACGCATAAATACATGTGCAAAGAATTAGATTCGGTGTATAGGTACATTTAAAACAGTAAGAGAAAATGACATTTTTAAATAAGTACAAAAATGAAGATATAAAATAAAGCTAAATTCCTATACAAATATGAAACACTCAAAAATGTATATAGATATTTTTCAACTATCAAGACTATCTGCTTTTAGAGATGAGGAGAAAAAACAGCCAAGTCTCTTTTTGTCTCTTCATCAACATAGTACATGTATTACATTTCCCACTAGAGGGCAGCAGGACCCACTGAGTACAAATCAATAATCTCTCAGCACGGTCACTGTGAGGCAGAGGCACTGTGATCACTTACACCATGTCCTTTCACTTCTAACATCTACAGCTGCATCAAAGAGTTAAATAAGTATGTTCTGTAGCATTGAAGTCATTATTTGATTGACAAAAAATTAATCATATAAAAGAAAAAAGATAATCGTTCTGACTGGTTTAAATTGCATCTGTCACTTCATGGTGTTTTTAAGTAGGATATATTGTATGGTGACATTACTATTTTTTTAGAAATTTCCCAAAAGTTTGAAACAAATTGAAAAGGTATTGTGAAACTCATGGAGAGAATGTGTATGTGGGCTTGTGTGTTTGTGTGTGTGCAAGCTTGTGTTTAGGGGAGGAAGAAATGTGACTATTTTTTAAAGTGGGAAAAGTAACGGCACAGATGTGTGTGAACCTCGATTCCTGTTGAGCTGTTTAGTGTTTGTTTGTTGTACCCAGCAGCCCCCTGGGTGCCTCTCCAGAGGTTATTGGTCATTATCAACCCGGTGACAAATCTCGCTTACACAAGGAGAGGTGTGCGTGCTTTGTCAGTGTGTGACAAACCACACACATACACACAATCACCACCTTTTAAGGTGATTTATCAGCTACTGCTTAGCTAGGGTCCTGGGGTTTTCTACATGAATAAATAATGATAATTCTTTTTTCAACATTTCCTTGCTGATTTAAAATCAATTCACAATTTTTTTTAAACCGACCTGTACATATCTTACCTTCTCTTTTTTAAATCCCTAAAATAAGCTGTATTGCCACATGCCACTGGTGAGCCCACTGGCACGGTTGGAGCTCCCAACCACCTGCAAAGTACAGATGGTGCATCCCGCCTCCACAGACACCTGCTATGGAGTGCACTAAATGACCATTAGTGGAGGGGGGTAAGCTGATAACAAAGCAGGCAGTGAAAGTGCTGGCATGTCATATCATACACATTAGCTCAGCCAGATGGCCGGCCTTCTGAAGCAAAAGTGAAACTGTAATCATTAATGTAATGTAGGTGGTTTAAAACAATGTGTGACAACGCTGATCATTTATTTTTCTGCATCGGTATCCCACGAATCCTTCAAAAGTGTTCAAAGGCCTTGAATTCATTACTATCAAAATTAGATTTTAATTTGAATAAAATGGTTTTAAACACTCTTTTTAAGTCTTAAAAAAAATGGATGTAGAAAGAATGTTGGTTTCTGACATTGAATTGATATTTAAATAATTGATGAACTCTGAAACTGATTGCCAAAAACATTTGTTTGAATTGTGTTTGGCCTTCAAGTGTTACATTCACTTAAAAGTCAAATGTCCTCAAACTGCAGAACCTTGTTTGAACTTATTTTATCCACAACTTATTTTTACATAACTTCCCTTCTCTCCAGGTTTGAGTGCAAATACCTTTAATTTAATTTCTCTATAATTAAAGTATGAAGGGCTCATCACAGAGGGGAAATAATGTCACAAAAACGTAATTCAAGTGTCCTTTAAAAAAAGAAAAGAAATCCATGGCACACTGTGGAATTGGTGCAATATTAAAATACCTTTATTCCACATGGCAACATGTGTTTAAGATCAGCCACGACACGGGCCTTGATTCGATATGTGATATATTGCAGGGTAACTTTATAGAGGGAAATAGCACTTTGATTACCACCATTAGCAGGGAGCTATGGGATCTTTTGTGAATGTAGCAACTAAAGCCCAGTGAGGCCAATGTTTGGCTGATTGCTGGGCCCCCTGCGGTTCTTCCTCCCCCGGCCACACACACACTCTCGGCCCTGGTCGCCCCGGATGCCTCGGCAGGGCTGCAGGAATGTGGCTCACTGTCTGGCCTGAGGGGCTGTTAACAACAGTTTAGTATTGTCTCCTTTTTTACTCATCCACAAACAAACAACCCACATGAGCACACTCCCTGTTCACCGCTTCAGAGGCAAGACGCTGAGAAACACATGCATACACGCCTAAACCATATGCATGAGCTCTCTGTCTTTGCCTTTCTTACCACAATAGTTACATATTACTCGTCATGAACATTGATAAGTTGTGAAAGAATAATGTTTTCCAGGATTAAAAATGTAGGAATATAAGAGCTGATTAAGAAGACTGAGATTGCGACTAAATGTAGAGAATACACATACTTCCTGTTCTCTTGTCAGCTGTGAGCTTGTGCTTCTGTTCTTTGTCTAATGTGATAGTTAAATGTATTCAATATCAATGTTTCCTTAGATTTTGCAGACCAATGATTAATTCAAAAATAATGAATGTTTAATGAAAAGAAGAATATACTGAAATAACGTTCCACCATTTTTGCTGATATCCGTTATACTATGCAGATTTTTCTTATCTAATTTTAGCCAGAACAAAGTTATACTCGCATATATTTTTTAACACCTAATTGTAGGAAACAATAAGTCTCTCCTGTAATGGCGGTATATTATTACGCTCATTGTTAATCGTGACGACCCACTGGAAGATCCAGACATAGAATACATTGATTAATGTAAAATAATTTGTATATAGTATTTTATGTTTAATATGTCTTGTCCTTTCGGTAGGTAAAGTGGCATTCTACCCTGACCTCGATGAAGAGATCGATTTCCTTCACTCAGTCATCGAAAAACAGGAAGTGACTGAGATCAAGACAGAAAGACACCACACAAGCAAACATCCTGGTAAGAGCAATCTTAAAAAAAAAAAAATTAATAAGTTCACACATGCCCTCTGTTACAGTTAACCCCACCCATGTTTCCTCTCATCGCCTTTGGTTTTAACACGGTCTCTTTCTGTGTACCCGCTCTTTCCAGCTGCCGTCACCTCCCAGAAAGAGGAGAAAATAACCAAACCAGGTGTCACCAAACCCAAACTGAAAAGCCAGAATGAAAACAGTACAGACCCCCTCCCCACAGTTTCTGCCCTCCCTGAACCCCCGACCCACCAGCCTCGTGTTACCGGAGTACAGGGTCGAGGTGGTCCTATCGCTGTGCCAGCATCCAAACATAACAAGTTTATAGTCAGTGAGTATGATTTGTTTATGTCATCAGAAGGCTTTAATGCTTTGAGAAAGTGAAAGCCTGTGGGTAAAGAATCCATTGCTGCTACAGTATATTAAAATAAACAAAAAAGGGTAGAAATGCAGTCCATTAGCTTAAAATGTGGGTCATTCTGCTGCGTGGATATTTGGAAGCAAGATTTAATCCCTTTCGGCTTTTATCCCAAAAGAGGGGTTAGTCATTTTCATCCTAAAGTGTTTATTGCTTTTACGATGCATCTCAATTCATTACAACTCATAATGAGAAAATTAGATGATCTATAGCACCCATAAGAAAATGTCTCATCTGACTCAAACACTCATTATTTGCTCCTTAACATGTTCTTATTTTTTTAATCAACCTGCAGTCATGATTTCGCTGTGTGTGGCGGTGGGCTCTGTGGCAGTGATTCTGGCAATCGTCTGTTACGTCAAGTAAGTCTAAAAAAACCTCTACACTGAATGAAATACATACGAACATACATATTCTTCTGCACTTGCACTCGGTATTTGGATTTCAAACAGTTAGTGCATTCACACGGTTTATGGCCAATCGCATTGCAACATGAGTATCCTGATGGTATACTCATACAAGTGTTCACCTTCAATGGTCGCCTACATGGCAACATGGCGATAAGAGGGGTGGATGGTAATCTGTAAAGACCTACAGATATTTTGGCGGGGGAAATGTACCGTCAGATGTTAGCAGCAGTATTGCTCTGTCTGGTTGCAGTTTGACATTAAAAAAGAGGAAGTGGGCAAATATTGTAATAGCTATTTCTGGTAAGTGCAGGACATCCTTGTTGTATTTGAGAAAACACAAACCTGTCAAAATAAAGTCAGTACATTGTGCACTATGACGTTGTTCAACCTTATTCATGTCAAAGACGCTTGAATTAACAACATTAGTTTACAAACGAACATGATTTTTCTGCAGGGGCCGCCATATAAAAAGATTTAGGTTTTTGGATAAGATTACAAATCCAGTATATGTCTACTAAAGTTGAGGAGATAATCGTGAAGGAAGTGAAACCTAGGATCCGAAGTCACTCCTATGACTCACTATGCCTCACTTCTATAGTGAAGTAACAGTAAAAATGTACTATTCCTCGTCTAGGGGCTCCCTTGAACTCCCTAAAGTCTCCTTCTAGTTCCCAGTTGAGAACCACTGGTGTATACCGTGTACTACATAACAATTGTACGAACAGAGGTATCAAAATTGAGACTAGGCCCATGTTAGTTATTAAAAAAGCATGACGTTAGTGTATGCTTTTTGTTTTAAAACACAAAACCAAACTTTATTTTTTGGTAATCAATTTAGTAGACAAGTTATAATTTGGACGTACTTGTGTGTTTGTCAGTCAATGTCAAACCACACTTTAATTTGGTCTTCATGTATGATAAGATCTGTGAGCTTAGGTGACAGGATGTTGTTTTCATGCCAGAGGCAGGAAACAGCCATCATTATTACAGGAGACTCAGATTCATGTTGCCCCCCCACAGGTTGCAGAAAGAATCGCGCCTGGCTCAGAAGGTCGACTACCCGGCTTTCAGAGGAGGGACGAGCTTGCCGGCCCCCCCAGCCAACGGCTCCTCGGTAAGTGACTCTTACTTCACCTATTGTTACAGCTCGCTTCCTTTATCATGAATTTCGGACATGATTGTGCACTATACCTTCTGTTTTCAAACGTCCTCCTCCTGTTGTCTCCTCAGATGGGAGATAAGAATCTGGCACAAAATGCTCAGATGTATCACTACCAACATCAAAAACAGCAGATGCTCTCAATGGGAAAGTACGTTTCTTTGTTTTTTTTTCTTCACTCGCTGACACCTCCTGCCTTTCCTCTTTTTCATGTCTCTCGTGTATTAATGCGGATTTCAAATGTTCAACCACATCCTCTGATATTTTTCCGCTGTTCTTTATCTTAACTGTTTTTTCCCCCTATCTTGCAGCAGCAAACCAGAACAGAAAACCGTTGACACCGAGGTCACATCAGATGAGGAAGAAGTGGGTGGAGATTTCACAGTATATGAGTGCCCTGGACTTGCACCGGTAGGTAGACACACACCACCCACACACACCCACCCACACACACACACACACACACACACACACACACACACACACACACACACACACACCACCAAACACATACAATCCACTCACCACACCAGGCACACATACACACAAAACCAATCCTTTTTGATTTATTGACTAAATATCAAATTTTCTCTTCCCTCCTTGAC
>NW_011370640.1:372374-375356 GCF_000735185.1 Notothenia coriiceps
AAACAGACAGAACACAGAATGAAAGTGGAGTGAAACAGAGAAATACTGGCTTTCTTGTTGAATCTGTAATTTAAAGAGGACATATTATGCTCTTTTTCAGGTTCATATTGTATTGTGTGCCTCTACTGTGACATGTCTCCATGATTTAATGTTCAAAAAGCTCCTTATTTCCCTCATACTGCCTGTGCTGCAGCACCTCTTTCACCCTCTGTCTGAAAGCCGAGCCGAGTCTGCTCTGATTGGTTAGCTGGCCGGCTCTGTTGTGTTTGGTCAACCGCTAAGAGATATCCTGCCCCTTAGCCAATTACTTACAATGTGTGGGAACGCGAGCCAATAGAAGCGTGAGTGTTACATAGTGATTTCATTATGTTTCTGCAGTAAAGTTTACAAAGGAGTCTCCATTGAGGCGATTCTGGTGTGAACTTTGGGATTTTAGTCTTTGCAGACCATTCACATGCACCAACATCTATAAACACACTACAGGAAAGGGGAAACCCAAGAACGCAAAATAGGGCCCCTTTAAAACCCAACAGGTTATCTTAGTCAAATTGAGGTGGAAGATTTGAATGTGCTTCTCAGATTTGATTCCACATGAAATATATTAACTTTTCATTTTAGCTATATTTTGGAAAATGATGCTTTATGTTTTGGCTGTTTTCTTGACTATTGTCTTTTTCGTTGTCTGTTAATCTTATTGTTTGTAAGGTGACCATTTGTCTGGGTCTGGAATTTATATTATGTAACATTTCTGTTAGGTAACATTGAGTGTGTAACCTTTATGTCTCATGAAATATTGCTGATGAAATCATAGCTGCGGCCTCTCGAGAGTGAAATGTTTATATATTCCTTACCCTGCTTATGGTGCCTCTTCTTCACCTCGCAGTTTCCCTCCTCGTTCTCCTCCAACGGAGCGAGGCAGGGGCCACATCGGGAGGAGCCCGGCCTGCAGAAATGGCGTCCGTCTTTGGCACAGTCTAAATGGCGAGGGCATTTACTGCTAACTGAGAGAGAAGGAGAGAGAACAACAGTTTATTAGTATCCCCACTACACTGCTGTGATGCAGAAATTATGCTTTTAATGAGGCAGTTAAATAGCAGTCTATATGCGAAACAGAGTACTATTAAAATGCTCTCAATAGGAGATGCTTCAACTTCATTACACACACTCCTTTCATGAGTGGATGTGTCAGCTCTTCTGCCCTCGAACTGAGCGACTGCTGACGTCAGAAAAACGTCATGGAGTTTGTGAAAATACTATTATTGTTCGTTGTGACTTCATCACAGCTTACTAACGGTCGAGGTTACCCAGATAGGGCACGGATGTAAGGCGAGTCAGAAACAGTCATTATGATTTTGTTCTGCATATGTGATGACCCCCATCTGTTTGCTAATATTAAAAATGTAAAGAGTGATCGACAGCTGCTCTCATACAGATCTGCCCGTAATCAGGCTAGATAATCACTCGGCCTGATTACTGCCTGTCTTAAACAAAAACAGTACACACACACACACACACACACACACACACACACACACACACACACACACACACACACACACACACACACACACACGNCTCATTATCCGCTCCGATAGCTGCTCCACCTGCCCTCTGCCGAGAAACACACCTGCTGTGGTTCTGCAACCCACTTCTTTGTGTGTGTGTGTGTGTGTGTGTGTGTGTGCGTGTGTGTGTGTGTGTGTGTGTGTGTGTGTGTGTGTGTGTGTGTGTGTGTGTGTGTGTGTGTGTGTGTGTGTGTGTGTGTGTGTGTGTGTGTGTGTGTGTGTGTGTGTGTGTGTGTGTGTGTGAGATAAGAGCTAGCTCTGCTTCTGCTCTCGTTGACATTCCCCCTCACTGCTCTACTCACTCTTTGTGTCACTTAATGTCATGCCCTCTGATTCATTGCCTGTATGATCAACAATCTGGTTGATTTTCAGAAAATTGGTTACATTTCTAGCTGGTCTCGAATTTGAGTTGGTCGCCGACTCGCCTTCCAATCAATGTTCCATATTTCCACAATGCTTCTGTTTAAAACTGCAGTCAGCTTATTTGTTGTCTTGGAGTAGTATTTCACAAGGTGTGGCTATAAGGGTAATCTTCACTTTGACTTTGCTGTGAGAGAAGCAGTCTTCCCTTTTTAGATAGAATACAATTATTAGCAAGTAATTATGTTTTTAATTGCTGTTTGTTTAAAATGCTGTCAATATTGTTTGGGTTGCAGACAGTTGTATTTTTTAAATACCTTAATTGGAATTGTAAATGGAAACAATAGATTTAGGTTCCTTGTTTAAGTTATCTACTTCATTCCCAGTCCATTGATCCATTCATTATGATTCCATGAACATTTGAATACTACTATTGTGCCTGGTCTTCATTAGTGTTGCTGTAATGATAATTTAAGTTTGTCTATTTTATTATAGAAAGTATTTAAATACTTTACCTGAAGTAAAGTATTTAGATAAAGATACTGAAAATCGTTGGTTATTGTGCTATTAACCTGTTAACGGGGGCTATGGGGCTTAACAGGCTTTTTTTTCACAAAACTGTGTCTCAGGGCTTCTTCAAATGTAATAAACTATGAACGCGTCATACTCACTTAACGGGAAGAAACTCAGCTAACTGACGATATGAACCATTTTTAACGAAACAAAACACAAGTCTCATAAGAAGCGTCTAAATGAGCCCTGAGCTCAAAAACGCTTTTAACACAGAACTCTAGGTATAAATCAATCGATCGATATACTTATCGGATCTGCACAAATGAGCTTTGCTAACATGCTGAGATTCCACAGATTCTATAAATATAAGTATCATCACTGAGCGATCAGAACTTGTGACAGGGGAAGCAAAACCAGACAACACACAACGTAGCTTTAGGTAGCAAAAAACTGAGATATGCTCACCTTTTGCTGCTATTCTGATCAAAGGTTGTGTTCAATGGCATTAAAACGAAAAAAACGCTGCTGAAGGTTAATCCATAGG
>NW_011370640.1:375424-382576 GCF_000735185.1 Notothenia coriiceps
CACACACACACACACACACACACACACACACACACACACACACAAAGAAGTGGGTTGCAGAACCACAGCAGGTGTGTTTCTCGGCAGAGGGCAGGTGGAGCAGCTATCGGAGCGGATAATGAGCGCGGCAGTTCTGCACAGCGGGCAGGCTAAAGGTGAGCGGCAAAGCGGGGGGTGATACTGACATAACAGACACATGTGATATAAGGGCGGTGAGGGGACATGGACCTGGTGTTTGTGAGGGTCGCAAAATGTCAGGGTTGTTCAAGTCAATAGGTGTTATAAATAAACGGTTTGAGAGTCACACATTTGCGGTAGTGAGACAGAGCCTTTTTTCACAATATATAATGACCTCGCTAAAGGGGAAGGTCAAGTGTTTTGCCTCGGTCTGTCTGACTACGGAAAATCTACTGACCTATTTTGTTATACCTAACTATGCTTTACTTCCATAAACATTGGAAGCCTAGGATTTGTTTTTGCTGCTTTCTTGTAGTGTAGTGTGTCTGTCACACATGAACGTCCATTTTGTTTCCATTTTATGATTTGAAACTCATCAACACACCAAAGTTTAGAGAAAAGACTTACCAACTCTGAGATATAATAATTTAGGTATTCAAGTTATCGTCTGATCGAGCCTACTTTGCATAACACTTCATGTGTTTAATACCTCTGCCATGTGGCTTTGATAACTAAGAACTCACTTACGGTGAGTTGACATACAAATATTAAAGACCCTATTTGTTTTTTCTGTTTTGCAACAGACTCTTTCCTCAACAATATTTTTTCAATTGCTTCACAACAGAGGGGAATTACAAATGACAAAATATGGCTGAGGGGGGACTCTGAAGACCTCCATGGCAACAAAGCCTGTGACATCAGGACAGCTGTATTGAAGGAGAACATATGCAGATGGGGAGTTTTTCAGAGATGAAGAGCAGATAGGGAAGACCGGCAATTGCATTCAGTATTTTTATCCAAAATAAAATAATAATAATAATAATAATAATAATAATAATAATAATACATGGGACTTATATAGCGCTTTTCTGGAAACTCAAAGACGCTTTGACAGAAACAAAGAAATACAAAAAGAGATGAACAAAACGGTTCAGTGGTTGAATGCAGTGTTGAACAGGTGGGTTTTGAGTGATGTTTTGAATGCTGTGAGGGAGGAAGAATCTCTGATGGATTGGGGTAGTGAGTTCCAGAGGGTGGGTGCAGCAACGGAGAAGGCTCTGCCTAAAAGATGAAAACAAGTTTGTTCACTACTTCTGTTCCTGTGTCTGACTCGTCATATGGGATGCTACACTATCTTTATCATTTAAGCATTCTGATTTTATTTTGCATGTCATAAACCATTTTTGACACAGTCATTCTAAGATAAGCCAATATATTTCCTTTTATAGATTACTGAAAAACATATAACTGAATTATTCTGAACCTCCACGTCATCATATCTGACAAAAGTCCCTTCAACCCATTTTCAACTGAAATGCTCAAATAAAAAGAAATAGGAAAAAAAAGTAAAAAATATGAAGGAAATTCTCCATCTTTCAACAACATACCAAAGGTAAAACAAAGACATGCCTACACGTTTCTACAGCATCGCATCAGAGAGGTGGAAACACGTCTTCTCAGATCACTGATGCTCTGCCTCAGGGAGGGAGCGGTAGAGTGACGCATGTGTAATCTGAGACGCTTTGTTTGTTGTTCACGTCCAAGACACAGGAAGAGCCGTAGTATGGGGATGTTTGAGATACATCTGTAGCTAAGGGTTTGTTCAAGGTTGTATTTATGGATAGAAAACGTTGCAGATATTGCCACAAAACCAACCTGCAGGTAGACGACTCCCAGAGAGTCTTTAATCGCTGGTTTTATTTGGAGTCACGCTCTGTCTTCCCACGGCTTGCCGTCACTGCGACGTTTAATTGCTGCCACGTCCCTGTCAGTGTGACCTGCTCACGTGGCGAGCCCCCTCATTCCTGATTTCATCAAAGATTGTTCGCCCTCATAATTATTTTCTTTCTTCTCCCTCCCTTGATCGTCATGGCTTCTATTTTTAAATGCCACGAGGCCTCTCTTTTAAATTTCCCTGCAGGTATTGTCTGACCTTTTCACATGTTTATATCGACTTCTTTCAACCCCCATGACCCTCAGAAAGAAAGGCAAAATGTCAGTGGGAATAGAATAGCGAGTGGAATGGTATTAAGGGTTGGGAATTAACATTGCATGGGTTAGGGTTAGGGTTAGGGTTAGGGTTAAGCCTATGCAAGACTTCATGAAAGAAATCCCAGATTCACTCACATCCAAAATATGAAGTCTCCAGGTTTGGCCTTTTATTCTTCTGTTAGCTCCTGTATTCTGTCCGTTATTTCTTTAACACTGCCCAAATGGTTGGGGTCAGCAAAGACATTTATCAGACATCTCTGTTCCCAACTATTTACTCCATACCAAGCCAAGGTTTAGGACACTGGATGTCTCCTGTAAACCTCCTTTCATCTACATCCAACCTCACTCATAGTCATGTCGTCAAATCATTCCAACGTCAATTTTCTTTTTACGACTATTGGATCTGCTATTTGAGGATCAAGGGTTGGCCATAGATCAGGTACAGATGACTGGATTCATGTCACAGATCAGATATGTTGCTGCACATGTGGCGCCTCGCAAAGAAGTCAACAGTGGAAACATTGACTTAAAGCACCGTTAGGGTGCGGACGAAAGGTCAAAACAAGTAGTCAAAACGACCCGTGTAGGTGTGGACTAAGCCTTAGAATGAATATGTTTAAATTGGGGTATATGTGTGCTTGTGATTAGGAAATAAATGTCGACTTATTTTGTTTTCAGTATTCAAGATATTACAAGTGCAGACTGGCCTTGGCAGGGTGAGAAGTTCTATGCAAAGAAGCACAGGTATGAATGTATTACTCTCTGCATTATGAGGTGATTTCATTTTCAAAGTTAAAGCAACATATGCCTGAATAAAACGAGAGCATATTGAGATATGTCTGCAATAATGTAGAAATAACCCATTGCCAGAGACTGAATCATGTGCTGTGTTTGCCCGGACCCCACATTGTCCTCTTTCACAAAAAGACCATTTGCAAATCCTGGCACATAAATGAATCACTGTTGTCTATGAAGAAAGGGGGAAGAGGCATGAAATCCCTAAAGCCAGAAATCAATGTCCTTTCAAAAAATCTGCAGTCTTTATTATTTAAAGCTAGCATCTTCTCACCTCTGGTATGCATCACATTGGAAGTGAATATGGTGGAACCTACTGCAGTAACATGAATGCAGATTATTATTTTCCTCACACACAAACACCCATAAATACACAAACACACACCCATACACAAACGGGCTGTTTGCATGCTTCATTACGATTGCGTGGCATGGCAACGGTGAGAAAAGGAGGGTGAGAGAAGGCGAAGCGAGTGTGAAAACTGGAAAGCTCCAACAGCTGCCTGAAAACCTTCTTCTTCCACCAGTAAGTGTAATCATTATTATTAATTTACCAAACTCAGATACATAATAATGGCCCTTTATTCCAAACGCAGCAGAATCCTTGAAGATGCTCATCATGATAATTACACTCCAAAGAAGATCAAATCTATTTAGCAGCATGACAAAGGAGCCGCAGAAGTGAATTTCAAGTCTCCGTAGGAGGCCGGCCTTGCACCAACATGCCTCCCACACAGTGCTGGAGCTAATTAGAGATTTCAATCATGGAGGCAGAGGAAGAGAAACACAAAACAGGAGAAAGGCAGGAAGATAGAGATGGGAGAGATGCGTTCCTGCTGCACAACAGGTCGTTCGGTATTAGCAAAGACATGGGAGGTGTGGAGAAAAACATTATGTAACGAAGGGGACTCAGAAAGTAGTCCTTGGAACGAGTGAAACAATGACTTTTTTTTAAACCATCTGCTGCTGCTGCTGCTGCTGCTGCCAGAAAGAACTGAGAGAACCAGAGGCGTTCTCACAAAGCCTGGTGAGCACCTACACTCGCAAAAAAGTGCACACTCACACGTCACGGTTAACAAGCTGTTCGGCAGATAAAGTGCAGAATATTTCATCCAATCTTTAATTATGTATGTGATTTTGAGAGGAAGTAGGAAATGGATATGCCGAGGAGGGTCGATAACAGCCCCACTTGTGTGTTCTTCCTTGACCCTCTAATAGCAGACAGGAAGTAAGACAAGCACTCCATATCAAGAGCTCTTCAGTTGATATGCAACCACACTGTTTATTTTTCACATGGATAAGGTGTGGGATTGGGGTTCAAGTGTGTGTGCGCTCAAAGAAAGGCAGCAAGGTCACATGATAAGCCGCGGGGCTTATCATGTGACCTTGCTGCCTTGTTTGAGTTTATGCAATATGACTCGCTGGTAAATGACAAAAACAAGCAAATGCTGGGCAGCCTGTTTAACTTCTTTGTTTTTATCAGAAGGGACAAACACTGCTGAGGGAAGTTAAACAGGCTGCCCAGCATTTGCTTGTTTTTGTCATTTACCAGCGAGTCATATTGCATAANCAAAACTTTCCACTGGCTGTGTGGGGTTGTTCAACTTTTAAAAGATGGTTTGAATGGTTGATATACACAGTGAATAGTGTTAAAGGGGACTAACGTTATAATAAATAAATAAATTTGTTTGATTTTAAGATATTTTCATAGTTCATTACAATCAAAATATTGTGGATTCATTTGTAATTAATGTGGGACGGAGGGAGAGGGTGACGGCATAAGTTTCACTCTCATTTTTTTTCTTTCCAATTCCCAATTCTTGGTCATGAAAGAATTATGTTATACTCTGTTGTTCAAAAGTCATAAAGCAACGCATCAGGGACACAGGTGCAGAGTCTCTTAGCGATGAAGTCCTTCGTTTGTAGTCCGTGTATAGAAAACTGTAGTTTCCCATAGTTTTCCCCACACAGCAGCAGACCGGCACAACAATGGACGGGTCCGCTGGCGGGCCATTTTTCATTAACACGCACGGTCGGGTATAGTGGAAAAGTACCATTTCGGATTCTCTAAAGTACCGCAGTCTCTTCTCCTAAGTCCTTTTGAATTCTCCTATCCACTATCCCTTAACCCCGTGACGTTTCACTCAGAGGTCAAGGAATCGGAGATAGGGTTAGAACTTAGGAGCTGATTTTTAAACTATCCGAACGCAACCAAATAATATGTCCTATGTCTTTTCCTAAACACTTCTCCTTGACCTCGATGGAAATCATCATGAGGTCAAGGAAAGATTTAGAGAAAATGAGGACTTGCGAAAAGAAAACCAGTGGTTATAGAACCCAATGCACTTACTCTTGGAAACGTAACTTTGTGAAGGTTAATGTTATTGATGTGCATCAACTGTGTGATAGCACTATCCCCTTTTGTTGTGTCTAGATGGGAGCAAGACTCATTGGCTGGTGAGCTAACCTTACCTTAACCATCTGAGGTTAATGCCTAACCTTAATATATCCAGCTAAAGTTTGCCAAAGTGAGTGTGTAGATCACATCTAGACACAACCGCGACTTTAATAAAGGATGGCTTACAGTTTCCTATGCTAAAGAAAATAAGAAACCAAGGACCTTTCCTTAGCATTTAGAGAAAATTTGACCATCTCTTATCTTGGCTGCGCCTGGTTCTGTTCACGCTACCTCACTGTCTCACTGTCACACTGTCAATGAGGACTGCAACACCTTAACTGACCCATTGTTAGAATTATTGGTAACTGTGCTTTTTTTTTTTACAATGGCCAGCCACACTGTCTGCTGTAGAAAATACCTTTCTGTAATTCTATCTCTAGATTTCCCACTTTTCCACAGCATTTTACATATTGTGATTACATGCTGTGTGTTCATGTTTTTTGTGTCCCCAGTGCTAAGGTACATATCGCTTGGCTACTTGAGCATGGGTCAGTGATATTTCTTTGATGTAAGCATATAAAAGCTATTCTAAGATAACTAATTGCATGAGAAGGGAGCAGATGGCATGCTCAATCATGCATACAGTTCACATGTCAGATACAAATGCACATTTTCTATTTTTGATCTTATTTATACCGATCACTCTGAGCCATCTGGCCAGTCCGACATGTAAGAATGGAGCTGTATGTAAATATTTGACGGGTGGAGAGAATATCTCTGACAGTAGATGGTGCTACTACATTTGCATTAAATTAGAGCATTGTATAGTTGTTTCTTTTTTCATGTACAAAAAATTTCACATCACTGACTAAAAAGTAGTTTAGTATCAGTGAAAGGTCCCATATGGCAACTGCTTCCATGCATATGATGCTTGTATTATTTGATGCAATGTTATAGATTTAACCCCTCGCCTCGAAGACGATAGATTTTCTGATTGGATTTTTGATTGGGTTACTGAAATGAGGTCTATGGTTATCACAAGTGTAGAAATGTTTCACGTTTTCTCCTAGGACATAAAATATGTCAGTTATTACCCCACTTGTGTGTTTTGAAGCTTTTACGAGGCTTTAAAAAGGCGGCTGCTAGCAAGTGGCTAAATGAGACTCCAGAGATTGTCGGGATATTAAAAGGTATCACTGACTGGTCTGCCTTTACAGCCTCATTGCAGAGTGATGTAAAGTCATGCAACCAATGCGTTTTACTTCTTGCAATTAGATTTTTGCTTTAGAAATGCTAAAAGAATATGTCACCCCTGCAAACCTTTACATATAAAAATGTGTTATCATATTCCAACAATGCTCCTTATCCCTATAAGGTACTACTGGCCTAGGTCCCCTATTATGCAAAATCCTGTCTTTTATACATAAACATGTGTCCCCTGTGTAAAGAGATTCTCTCTTTTGTTGTCCTGATCCATTTCTATAAAAACCTGTCTGAAAATGAGCTGATCAGAGTTTGGCCACTTTGTGATGTCACACTGTGTTTTTGGTTGTACAACCATTAGCCAATAACCAACCAAGGTAACAACCTCGCATCGTATCACCTGAATCTCCTCCTAGAGCACCATGGTCTTTTTTTAACCAATCACTTCTCAGAGGGGCGTGGCCAGCAGCAGCTCATTAGCATTTAAAGCTACAGACACAGAATCAGCACTTTTGCAACAGGGGAACTATAATAATAATAATAATAATAATAATAATAATAGGGACTATAATAGGGGAGCTTTAAGA
>NW_011370640.1:382621-392040 GCF_000735185.1 Notothenia coriiceps
ATTTACAAAACAAGAAATAAAAGATTTCAGTGTAGAATAGCACTCGGTTTGTTGCTTCATGTGATGGTAATATTAAAGGTCGGGGTAGGTAAGTTTTGAGAAACCGGCTCGAGATACACTTTGTCATATTCCATGGAATGCTCTTAACATCCCGATAGCAATGAATATCGTAAGTGCTTTGACAAAAGATCCATACAAATGTCCTGTAAAAGCGCACGACCAATCATTTTAGCCGGCCCAGCTAAAGTAACTGGATGGCCTACCAGCCTGTCAACCTTCCATCTGTGCACAAACTTATCTCGTGTCCTCATTGGTCATGTGCGCGTTCGTGTGTGTTGGAGGAGGGGCTCTGTAAGGAAGTGGAAGATTTTTTCCGGCTGTGTATTTTTAAATTCTAGCGCACTCGAGCTGGTTTCTCCAAAGTTACCTACCCCACCTTTAAGAGTCCTTTAAATCAAATTCGTAATGGATTAGCTGAAAAATATATACCATGACAAAAATAACAATGAATGAATTACTGGGCAGTAGAACACAACATGACTCCATCACAACCGGAATTTAATAATACACACAACACATATTTAAGGTTCAGTTAAATTGAAAGAAGGCATTAAATAGCATATATATAGAACAATAAGTGTGTGAACCTAAAAGTAGCTTTATGATAGGAAAGGACGTCTGTTTGCAACTCACTATATCATATCAATATTCCAATTACTGTATAGACTATTCTGAACATTTCTATCATTCTGTTTCCATTACATTCTATTTTATTTTACCTGTTATATTGTGTTGTACTGTTGGAGGAGCCTGTGACCTAAGATTTTCATTGTCATAACTACACTGTAGCTATGCACACATGACAATAAAAGCCTTGAAACTTGAAACTTGAAATGACACCTGAAGACAAAGAAAGGCCACATATTTTTGCCCGCTATGCAACTTCCTCAAAGAACAATTTAATATAACTGGAAATATTTGTTCACACATTTCTTACACCTGTGAAAAGTTCCTTTGCATAGCAGAAAACATTTCTGATCAGAAAATTACCAACAATCTTTAACATCGTTGCGGAAAAAGCTTCCCGATAGCTCTACTTCTTACGAATATAGTGGAAACGAAAACCTGAAATAGATGATTAAACATGTGAAAACTGCCAACTTTAGGAAATTCAGCATAAATGTGTAGCGGGGGTTCCCACCATTATCTGATGCAGTGACTCCTACATGTGACACTTTTTGCCACGCTTTGTGGAAAATGGGGCATGAATTAGCACCTGTTCAGAGCACAGACACGTCATAATGCCGAAGCAGGAAATAAAGCGGTGGTAAGTAGAGGCTAAGGTTAAAAGGAAGTGAAACACACAAAAAAAATACAAAGAATTTCACTCTCCATCGAATTCAAGTTTGTAGAAAGCGGAACTAATCCTTGTTTTCCATCTCTCGTTGTGCAGTCTTATCTCTCCCTGCGTCTGTCATTCGTCTTTTCTGTTGCAGTAATTTCTGTCATGTCAGACAATGACGAGTCTAACCCATTTACACAGGGGATAATTACCCTGTCATCATCGTTAGAGGGTAGCAGAGCAGCACACCCCGCAGCAACCCAAACAAAGGCTGAAGGATTTATACAATGGCAGCAAGTATCTGGCAAATGAAAGCTCCCTGATTTAGGCTCTCCTAATTCTTCTTCTGATTCTTTTATCATCATCATCATCATCATCATCATCATCATCATCATCATCATGTGTATTTCTTTGGCCTGTCCAGTTGTTAGAATAGTATGCAATGCAACAATTACATTACCCCAAAACTGAATGATGCCGATTGCGCTCAAAATGAGTTTTCAATAGATAATCTCCTTTTCACCCAGTGTTATCAAAAGCATTTGCTATATCTAAAACAGACAGATTTCTTGGTATGACTACGGAAGAGGTTTTAGCACTAACATTATGATGTTTCCATTTAATTCAGGTTACACAGACACTCTCGTTCTTGGTCAGGATGTGGCTCGACACAGATGTAACCTGTGCTACATCACCCCTGACATAGAAAATGTTCTGTTCATTTCCATCACAGACAAGTCTTAATATAACAACATCACTGTTGCTACAACATTTACAGCTGTTGTCATTGGGCTAAATTCCCTCTAAACAAGCCTAAACTATTAGCAAGAGGTTCTCTCCATCTGTGAAATACTTTGCAAATATTCTCTTTTATCGGGACACAGTGTGTATTCCTTTTTTGGGTCGCTTTGCAGTACAGGCATGTTGTGTCAATGGTGGAATAGCACTATGGTCTTCCTATTTATTGTACTAGAGTCTAGACTTTTGCCGTGACGGTCTCATTTGTAGAACAGCCAATAGTAACGCCCTTTCTCTGAAATGACCTATGATTAGCCGAAGTCTCTCTAAACGGGCTAGATTTTCTAAAGCCTTAAAATAGACCCAACAAGAGGTGCAGAAGTAGGGCTGAACGATATACCGTGTCATGGCGATAACCGCGATATGCGCATGTGCGATATTCACATCGCAGGGACGTGCGATTATTATTATTTCTTTTTTAAAATATTTTAGGGCGTTCGATATTAAAAAAAAAAACACGATATATATCGTAGTGGAAAAGAATATCGCAATGTCAGTTTTTTTCAATATCGTGCAGCCCTATGCAGAAGTTTCGTTTTTTCCTCAGACCAATTTAATTACAATACAATATGCTAACAGGTTGTTTTGAGTTTTTTGTGAAACATGACACCTCCCCGTGGAACAAATGCCTCCTACTCCATCTTTAAGGTTAATGGCAGTACTCAAACTGAAGCAGCCTAGAGGGTTTCATTCCAGCCTAACTGTGCTGACTGGCTTGATCAAATGTCTAAAGGCGCTCTGTACGTTGATTAATTGAGGCTCATTTCCTGGAGAAGTCTGGTAGCCGACTGTAGGCTCTCAATGGAGAAGCCCAGGGTGGAGTGAAGGAAAGTAAGAAAAACGATAGGAGAGAAAGGGAGTGGGAGAGCAGTGGTTTTAAGATGCCACTACAGCAAAGCCTTGGCAAACCGCTTATTTTTCAGACCTCCAATTGAGACAACAATGACCTCAGATCAATAATATCTTTCCTGGCTGTTGCGTAGTGTCAGTGTAATGGTTACCAACGTATAATTGGATGGTCTTTCTCCCTTTCTCTCACTGAGGAGAGCTGGAAAGGTCAAATCCCCTCAAAGCCCACACAAGCTGCAAATTAGATCCATTTGAAGCCAGAGGGAGGAGTACCAAGCTTTAAACTGCATTTACTAAATTACTTCCTGGAAGAACTGACTTCACATCTAATATTAATCGAACCAAGTTTAAAAAAGGGAAAAAGATAACGATTTGAAAATGTCCAATGAAAACATTTCAGAGGTAGTATTATTATTAGTATCCTTGAACTATAGAAATGTCCTTTTACTGATTCCCTTTAACTGAAAACATACGTAAACTTCGATTTAATCTTGAGTCACATGAGGATAAAAATCCTTACTTATAAACCCTGTCATCGCCTCAGTGGGCTTTATGTCACAAGGCAGTGTGTGTGTGTGTGTGTGTGTGTGTGTGTGTGTGTGTGTGTGTGTGTGTGTGTGTGTGTGTCCTTTTCCCCTGACTTTTCACTGCCCTCACTCTCCACTACCACGTTGGCAGATGAATAATTTTGCCGCAGGGTAAGGAAAGGTGAAAAACACTGCAGATGGTGTGTGTGTGTGTGTGTGTGTGTGTGTGTGTGTGTGTGTGTGTGTGTGTGTGTGTGTGTGTGTGTGTGTGTGTGTGTGTGTGTGTGTGTGTGTGTGTCAGTAAAGGTATTAATAGTTAAAGATTAATCCTGGAAAAAGAAAAGGCCAGAGGCAGTGACTCTGAATAAATTATCTCATCAGATCTATGTGAATGACAAACCTGGCATTTAAACATGGCAGCACAACACTGCTGAATTGGAACATTGAGAAGTAAAGATGCCGTGTTTAAAAGGAAAAGCTGATAGAGAGCAGCAAGAACATGAACGCAAAAAGAATCAGTGGAAAAAGTGACTTTTCTGCTGCTTATTCACCTTGCCCCCACTTAACATGAATCACACAACACATTCTGAATCTGGATGTTAAGATCATTCTGTCTCTTTGTCAGCAGACTAGACAACATTTATGTCACCTACCGGGTTTATGGAGATGTTGGATTACTTCCATCCCAAGAACCAAATGTTCTGTAAAAGTGTTCTCTGCCATATTTACACATGATGTGTCAACACTTTCTGAATCAACCATCTCATTACTATGCACTCCATGCTGTTGTCACACTCCAGCAAATCCCCCATGAAACATGACTCACTGTAAATACTGTATGTGCTTTTTGGCGGTTCTGGAAATGTTTCCAATGTATTCAACACTCTTGAATAAAGCACCATACTCAACCAAAATGCCTGCGATCAAATTCCTGTTCAGCTACCCTTTCACCCTTCTTTGTGACTTATTATCCAAACTCACATAGGGGGGTAAAAATGTGTTATTGTGCCTTGTCTCCTTACTCATACTCAAACAATAGACCACATACTAACACTGTCACACATTGTTATATAGAAGCTGCGTTCAAATCTAACAGGTGTTGACAACTCTAGAAAGATCCTTCACTTGTGATGACACCAAACATTTGACTCTTTTCTGGAGACGAGACACACTGGAGGCAGCAGTGTATTGACAGCTTTGTCTGTCTCCATCTCAAATTCTGACACTGAAAACTTCTTAATGTCACCAAATTATCTTTTTCACAACAGTTAGGTTTTTCAGCATTGGAGTGAGGAAGTATTGGCATTGGTTGAATTTTGATGCAAAGCAAAAAAATGACCAGACTTCTTACCGGAGGAAAAAAACACTGCGTCATATCCTCTCCATCGTGCACAAGCAAAATGAAGAGGCAGTACATGTACTGTGTGAGTGTGTGTTTCTGTATGTGCCACTCAGATAAAGGCTTAAGATTACATGTGAGTCCAGCTGTTGGTTCTCCCACAGGGATTCTGTGTTAAAAGCTCAGAAGCAGATTATCTCCCCTGCAAACATCAGCAATTATTACTGTGTGGGGACCCATCACTCTCACACACACACACACGTTTATGCTATCAGTTAGAGCTGCAACAATTAGTCGACTAGATGAGTCCAATGACAGAAAAACAACTTCCATTAACTATTTTTCTTTGATTCATTGTTTGTTTTCCAAAAATGCTGTTTCAGTTTGTGATTTCCTCTGGTTTAAAGAATATAAATATAAATAGTTTATATAAATAGTATATCTTTGGGTTTTGGACTGACAAAACAAGACATTTAAATACATCACCTTGGTTTTGGAAAGCTGGGATGGACATGTTTCACAATATCCTGACATTTTAGAGATTAATTGAGAAGGATACTCTGTAGATTATTCAATAGTTAAAACAATCGTCTGCTGGGGCCGTGCTTCCATCATATTCTAAAAAGTGCTAAAGACAGTTATTCAATTGTGAAGAGATTTACTAAATGAATCCATGTTTTGTTTTTTTACAGATGTTATAGTTTAAATATAATCAAAGTACAGACAGCTGCTTTCTTTTCACCAATCCTAGCGAAATGATTTGAATTGTGTGACTGCAGCTCAGATCAATAAGCAGTATTGTTTTTGAAAATGTCACAAAGTAATTTCACTGTGATAGAAGTTAAGCTGATAAATCATTTACTGGTTAAGAACTAATTAATGGCGATTATGAACACATGAATACACTGTTTAAAAAGCAGCGTTATCTATCACAATCTACAAATATGGCTGTGTCCACATTCAGGATACATTAGTGTAAAAATATGTGAGCCTAAAAGGAAATGACTCACTTTACGGGAATTTGTATTTTTTGTTAACCCTTGTTTTTCCTTGTGCTTTTCCCTCACTCACCTGACCTGTCCAAAATCTGAACCATAGACTGTATATATAAATCTGAACTCATGTTATGTCCAATACTATCACACCACTATATTTACTACAAAGCCAACACCAATAACAACAATAAAAATAAAAACTCAGAAAAACACACGTGTCTTACTCGGTGAATTAAAACAAAAACAATATTTAGATAAACACAAGCCTCTGTCTTGCTTTTTGTCACGACCTGATAAATTGACTTAAGATGCCCCATTAACATTTGTTTATAAGAAGACTGAATAAGCTAACACAACCAAAGGTAATAGTGTTTTTGTCGTGTTCGTTGTGTGTTTACCTGGCGGGCTAGCACTGACGGGGGCTACACAGAGGAGCACCGCGGTGAGCAACAGCAGCGAGGCCTGGCGCAGGCGTCCGTTCCTCGGACTGGAGAGCAGCAGCATCCTGGGGGTCTTCTCGGGGACGGAGAGCCGTAGACGGAGACGCAGTTTGTTGTCATTCCTCCATCACTCCTGTTTTACGTGTGTATGTTTTTCAGCGTGAAGGACTCACAGAGATGAACCGAGCAGGTGTAACAGAGACGCAGTCTGTGACACACTGCGCACTGTAATCCGTGGCGGGTCTAAAGATAGCGGAGCTTCCCGCGAGGAGGGTGGGTGTGTGTGTGCTTGTGTGTGCGTGAGATGACATGCTGCCTTCAAGGCCTCCTTGCAAACTCCGGAATAACAATAGGTCATAGACTGATTACCTGGCAGACATGTGTGTTTTTCTTTTAAATAGTCTCTGTTATAAGCATTCGTGCATATTCTTGACATGTATACATAGGGCAAAGCCTCAATATAACACTGTTTCCCCGATAATATGTAGCCTAAGTAAAATTTGGACATTTTAGATTTCTTTCGGGAATTTAAGCTATTTATTAAATACATACATTTTATTTGACTTTCTGTATATTGTTATTGGCTGATAGGGAATACATTGATGCTCAAAAGCCGCCAATGTATCCTAATAAATGCCTCTGATATTCCTAGTATAATCAGTTCTGAATCTGGCTCCAAGGACTTTCAGTCAAATTCCAATTACCAAATGTAATTGTAAATGCTTGAAGAAATGCTTGAAGTCTAAAATGTGTTTAATATATGTACATTTACCTAAAGTAAAAACAAATGCTTCTGGGCTTAAATGTTTCAAAAATACCACCCACAAGCTGTTTGATGAACACATCATTTGAATTAAGGCAATATGTAAACTCATTGTTTTTAGCTAGCTGTTTTAAACCAGCTAGTAAAAACGGATCCACAACAGAGGAGTCGCTGTTTCCCACACTACCTGAAGGCAACAGTTTACTGAGAGATTACAAACAGAGCACAGGAGGTGGACGTGAGACGTGATGACGTGATAAAACCGGTTTAAATAACCAGATGTACACACTGCCAGAGATATGCTGATACAAATTGATAATCTCATTGTAATGCTGTTAAATTTACATAGCCAATCATTCATTTTTTCTTCACAATTCATCATTCAACAGCTCAGATTTGCTAATCATATTTTATAATAAATAAAGTGGTTAAAAAAGAAAGTTGATAAACAAATAGTGTATGTATGTAGCAGGTGCTGTGAAATTAAATCACATGATGACGTATTTCAAGATATACTTCAAATAAACAAACACATCATGGTTGATCTATTCCTATTGTTTTCCATTCTGCCTATTAACTCCATTATTCTTTTCCAAACACTGGCTTGAATGGGGAAAGGTTTCTCGTGACAGTTTGTTTGCTCTCAGCTGAAACACAAAACCACTATTAAAAGAAAAGAAAACCTAACACCAAACTGGACTTCCATATGTGGAATAAATCTAATGAATCAACATTAAAAAGTATAAATGTTTGAAAAATAACATGGAGGATTTACCATGTGGGAAATATATTTCCAATTTCAATGTAATTACACGCCCACCAGGAGCTTCATACACTCAGAACTATAAATATAATTTCACTTTACCATTAAAATAATATTGGCTCGTGTTTAAATCTTGAACACATTTATTGGGACTGTGCTGTCTCACTCATGGGTGATTCTGAACAAAGCTGAAACTAAAACCATATTTTGTTGAAGCAGCACACAGTGAAATAGTAACATGCTTTAAAGTCAGGTTCAACAAATTGACTGTGGAAGTTCCAGATTTTATTATTTTAGAAGAAAGAAAAATTCCTGAGCTGATGACATTCCACTGCTGCGGATAAATGCAGTTATGTAAATGTACGATGAAGAAAAAAAAGAGGTAACATTTTTGATATTTAGGTTTTTAATTGTATTAATGACACTGCCTCAGCTCATAGTCAGAAAGTAAATACAGAGAAGAAACCAGAAACAGAAGCTGTGTCACGCCTCTCTTTTGGCATGTAAAATGATTTTAAAAAATAATCCTCTGGTTCTTGTCCATACTCTGTGTGTCTCTCTGATCTGTAACACACACAGTCCTGAGGTATATGGGTTGGCCAAAGCCTTATAGAGGCAAACAAAATTAAAATACAATAAAGATAAAACAATCATGTTGGATTAAGACTTTACATCAATTCAGCAGCATTTAAGAACAGGTCCACTGTATAACAAAATAAATCATAAGCTCACATTTGATGTACCACAAAACACAAAAATCATGCAACAAATTATTAGTGAGAATAAAGTGAATATGAACAAAGTGATTAAAGAGTTTTTATGTATGGAAGTGATTACACATATCAATGCCCAGATAATGGTTTAGTTTTAGAAAGACAAGACTGTATTTATCAAAACAATGTAAATGAATAAATTGGCCTTTCCAGGTCGTATGTTACCAACTGATTCAAAAACCTTTCTGTACTTCAGCAAACTCAATGGAATATAAACTAAATATTGAAACAATTTGAGTAACCCTGTGGAGTTCTCCTTACATTTTAAGGTGGCCAAACACATCTAATCATTGCACAATGTAAATGAGACGATGTATGACTGCAACTATTACTTATTGCAACACACACAAACTAATGAATCTGCTTAGACAATCGTACCCGTGTTTCAAAGTGCATAGACCAACCTGTGTGACTTAGCAACAGTAACACTTAGACTTCAGCTGTAAGAAAACAGCTTTGGTAATGTTTGCAAGATGGCATGATCAATTACAATTTAATAATGAGTGCAGTTATTTGTATTTGGGGAAGTAAAGGACAAAATCTGCAAAATCCAAACCTAATTTCTTAATAATAATAATAATGTATTAAATGATGGTCAATCTTACAACATTTGTATTATTTTGTCCTTGCATGAAGTAAGGGTTTCCTCTGCACACACACACACACACACACACACACACACACACACACACACACACACACACACACACACACACACACACACACACACACACACACACACACACACACACACACACACACACACACACACTACACTACTACACTACTACGACTACTACACTACGTACTACAACACCTACTACGTACTA
>NW_011370640.1:392078-423889 GCF_000735185.1 Notothenia coriiceps
ACACACACACACACACACACACACACACACACACACACACACACACACACACACACACACACACACACACACACACACACCATCAATAGGTCAACCTGGCAAATTGCATTCACTCTTTAAATTCCCTGAAGTTGCTTAAAAGTACACAATAAAAAATAAACGTCCCAAATTGGCCCCAGTTCATCTATTATTGTATTATAAACCGCGTTCACACCGCAGTACTTTTCCCACTTTAGTTCCGATATAGTTCCGAAATGTCGCGTTCACACCAAAAAGAGCCGGAACTAAAATTAGTTCATGAGAACCTTTTCACCCCCTTTTCAGTCCCTGCTAGAGACAGGCTAGAGAGCAGGTACTTCCGTGGGAGAAAAAGGTTCCTATATGTCTGATTGGCTGGGCGGAATGCAAACCACGCCCCGTAAAACTCCCAAAAAGTTTTGTGAAGCCGCCATTTTATTATCCTTGCATTGCATTATTAGCGTTAGCATTAGCCCAGCGCAGAAACGCAGAGAGACTAACTTATGGCAACACAAAAGAAAATATGGGAGCGGTGGAGATGAGGAGGTGTCGGCGTTCTGGCGATTTACGCTGAAGGCTTCAGCAGAAGCTGCTGGGACTCCCAGCAGCTGCTACTGAAGCCTTCCCCAACTCCGGGGACTTCCGGCCGGGGACTCCGGGTGGCAGTATACGCCGTGAAGTTGTTTGCGGTCTGCCAGTAAACCCAAAGCAGAAGAAGAAGAAGAAGTGACGACAGCGGCTTCATTTGCCTAATCCTCCCTCAGGGACTTATTCCGGTGTTCTCATGAACCTTTGTGGGAAAAGTACTGCGGTGTGAACGCGCCTATTGAGCATCTACGGCAGCTAACACCACCTAGTGGCCAGGTAATACTCCACCACTGAATATTTAACAGTAGTCATCGAAGTGAAAAGGTGCACTAAAAAAACAACTGCATTTCATAAAAAAACCTAGCTAAGTGCATTTTGGCCTTATCTATATTTCCCTCTAAACTGAAGTAATTTTACTCTATTATTTACGTGTCATTAGCATCACAACCACCATGTACTGTATGTGCCTACAATAGCAACACTACAGGCATCCTAACCTACAGCTTTTGGCCTTAAATTACCAATTTTAGTCTAATTTCATCCCTCATTCCAGAGAGATCTGCACCACATAAAATAAAAGCCCCACGTTGTCTCTCTGTGTGATAAACCATATTTAGGTTTCAAAGTCACGACAGGAAGAGAAGATGGCCGTCACACTGCTTTACTCTCCTCTGTAAACATGCAGGCGGGGTCAGTTCGGGCTCTGTGTAGGGCAGTGAGGGGCTCTGAGAAACTGACGAGAGATCAGTGTTAGGAAACTGCTTCTGGATCAGCAGTCTTCAAGGCTCTGCGTCTGGAGCGCTGTTTGAGTTTGTGTTTTGAGAGGAATCTGCTGAATATGGTTCAGTTCTGTCCTCCTCTGTGGCTTCTATGCAGAATTGTTTGTGTTGTGCTTCTTGCTCCACTTCCTTAAGAATCATCCCATCTTTCTCCAAGACAAACTCCAGGGTGGGCCCTCTGGCTGCTCCGTCCTCCAGCTCCCCCTCCTCTGCCAGGCGGAGTTTGATGTTCATGCCGGCAGGTTTTTCTGTCTTACCTGCACAATGAGGGCCAATGATATGCAAAATTAGAACAAGACCACCGAGAGGAATTAAGATTTGATGTAATTGTGTTAGCTGGGATAGCAGTGCTCCTTCTGAATCTTGTTAAAGTAGGAAAGTATACATTTTTTATTCTTTAATCTTCCTCCCATCCTTCTCACTAGAGTTCAAGCCCGGGAAAATATATCAGAACTATTGACCTTTTCCATGAAAACGTATAAAAATGGCTAACCAGAACTAGCTCAGACCTATAGATTGACTACTAGAAATGGCGATCTTTGGCCTTAATAGCTATTAAGACTCAAACAGGTCTTTGCATATTTCTCCTTGTTGCTTGAAGTGTTGCTTTAAGAATGACCAATGTATTTTGACTGTTATAATATCTGTCTCCATGCTCCTCACCATGTCCCAGCTGCCTCTCTTTGGGCAGCAGCAGCACATCCACATTGTGATTCTCCTTCAGAGCGGATGTGAGTACGGCCCCCTCCTGGCTGAAGAGGAAGACTAAAGGCAGGGTGAGATCTTCAGTGGAGTCGCCGTCTCCAACCATTTGGAAGAGGGGCGTATCCTGACTGTTGCTTCCCTCATGGTGGTCTGAGGAAAAAGAATAAGGGAGCAATTTGAACGATGGTGTCTTTTTGAGGACCAAGTCAGTATTTAATAGCCACTATTACCTTTGAGGTGGACTTAAAGAATATATGTGGTAATCTGGTATTTGTCCCCACCTATAAAGATGACTCCTATGGCTCCTGCTTCCTGCAGATGACGAGCCTTCACAGCGAACATGCAGTCCCCACGCAGCGCCACGGCAATATGCCCTTTAAGCTGCGCTGCATTATCTACTGGCACACATGCAGTGTAGGGGGAGGCTTTCGCTATGCTGCCCTTCACCTGAGGAAAAAGAGTATGTTATTGCATGTTATTTGTAGTTTTTTTTAAAATTTACATCTCTGTCTCTTTGGCTGCACGGCAGTAAGTGGTTTGTATTTTGATCTTGCTTGCCATTTTCCCTTTTATACATCTTATTATAGTGACTAGAAGCTCACCCCGTGCTCCTGCTTGGTTAGGTCCATCCCAAACTTGGCAGGTCCCGCTGTGATGACTGTCCTACCCAGAAATGGGGGGGATATGAGCTGAACAACATGGGGCACCACCTCCTCTTCCTCCAGTGCTTGGCTCACCTCTGCTACAAGTTTGACCAGGTAAACGCCTTTATGGTCCTGAAAGGGATTCATATTTAGAAACTCTCCCAAGGAAATTCTGTGTTTTCTTATAATGCCAAGAATATGTTTTGCTTTCATAACATAACGTTTTTGAGGTCTATACGAAATACCATTCGAACACTGTCTCCTCCCATTACCTCATTAAGCGGGGTGAGAGAAATGCCCATGCTTTTCAAGAACTCTACTGGTTCCATCCCATTGTCATGGAACGGGAGGTCAATTTCCCTGTAAAGTAAAAACACACATAAGTTAACACTCAAAGTAATCAAGGTAAAAAACGTTTTCACTGAGGATTTCACTTTAAAAAGTCCCAAACCTGACAGGTACAGGGTGGACGGCTCGTCCCACCCCGGTGAGGTACTTGTAGCTGTCCCGGATGGTTTTAGCAAACGAGGGGTTGTTGGGGAATAACGTCTCCATGCTGGGGCAGGAGTGTGTGAACAGGTCTTCTTCTTGGGAAAGAGGAACAGTCTCCTGAGGAACAGGACCGACAGCTGCTCAGTTCACAGTAGTTGTCAACAATAAACAGTATTGCTTAGGACAATAAATAAAAACTACTATTCAATTACTTGTGACATTAACTCCTATAATAACTGATTCATACACAGTTAAAATGTCCTTGTCATGATTGAATCTACCAGCAACTTGTATAAATTAGATATTTAGAATTTAAAATAGCTATATGAGGTGTAATTTTTAGTGTTCATATAACTTGATCATTCTTACAGTGTGGTTGCGTTGATAGGGGGGCTTTGTGATGGAGAGGGACACTGGGAGTAGGTGGGCCTCTGTGGTGAAAATGTAGTCGTCGATATCGATCGGCAGCTGGCTCTTCTCCGAAAACAGCAGGTACAGGTATTTAAACATCTCAGCCAGGAAGAAGGAGTCCATCCTACACATCAGAAAACATATGATGTTATTGCATGTTCATAACAGATGTTTTGAGTTTCCATAACAACAGCTAACACCAAACTAAAGTTGCTATTACATATGAAGCATGTGTAATGGCATTTGTTTACCTGTCTTCATGCATCCCAGTGCGGACATCTTGCACGGCAGCAAACCCACAAGGCACCCTGGCGTAGGCGTTTAGCTTCTCCACGATGGACTGTCCCACTCTGAGGTAGTAGGGGTCGCCAGTGGCCTGCAGACATTTAAATATGAGTGTATATAGTGCCAAAGTGTAGTAGTTTCATCCACTTAAAGGTCATTTAAGTTGTTTATGGCACTGCCCTGTCACCTTATAGAGGTAGTAGGTGCTTTCTGCAAACTCTGGTCTCAGAAGGTGTTGGCCCCAATGAACTCTGAACTCTGAGGTGAATGCCTGCAGGAGATTAAGCAGAGAAAGCAAAAGTGAAACAGGCCTCTTCTAAGAAAGTACAGATTTCATACAATAGGACAAAGAAGATATAAATACATTTCCATTCGATATTTTTTTATCTGTTATATCAAGACATAAAAACTATATCTTAGAGTGCTGAAAATGTGTGATATGATATACATTTTTAGAAGTCGAGTTTTTTTTTATATTAAAATGTAAGGTTTTTTAATATCTATACTTACATTGGGTAATTGCAGGCAGTGTTGAAATGAGAAAGAATGTTTAAAGGCAATATATGTCATGTCATATCATGTTTAAGTACCTTAAATTGTCTGATTCAACTCAATAGAAAGCCAATAGCAGACATTCCCATCTGGTTACTGTTCTTAGCTCTTGTTGTGTTCAGTTTAATACATAGTTAGTTACCTTTATAGTATACCTACTATATGCCGTTAATTAAGCAAAAAGCGCAGAGATCCTTTACCTCTGGAAGGAACTTGTGTTGTTTGGTCACTTGGTAAAGCATTTCATGAGTCTCAATAGCTGGTTTCAGATCCCCTCTCAAAACCTGTGTGAAAAATGAATGTCACTCCAGAGACACGTGTGCAGTTCTACGGACCCCTTCTGTGATTCAATGGTGGTAAATGTGATTAATGGATGATCTCTGACCTGTAAGCCGGGGAAGAAAGCCAGGAGAGAGTCCATCCAGCTGCGCACGCTCACAGTGGGGTTGTGCATGTGGACGTTGAGCAGCAGGGGGGGCTGACTGATGTACTTCATAATGGCACTGTAGTGCTGTTACAGACAAACATCATGAAACATATATTAACACCGACAAAAGGGCCAATTATGTGTCAGCAGGGAGTACAATACAGCAGGCGCCAAAGGCCTGGGTATAGATTTCTATGTGGGTGTACAGTGATGGAGGACTTACAATGTTAAACCTCTCCAGGAAGACATTGTCTCCCAGAAGAATGTAGGCCTTCATCAGATATTCATAGTACGAGTCGATACCAGCACCGACTCCGCTTTCTGCAAACACATACGAGAAATAATTATGGTTCACTTAAAAAGCAGTAGAATAGGTTTATGTTTTTATTCCTCACTAACTTTGTTAATATGCACATTTCTGGTTTGACACATTGACTTCAAAAATTAGAAAAGGCTTGGATATCAACAGGTTTTTAGGCATGTAGCACAACTCTAACCTTTTCAAAATGAGAATAAAGAGACATGCTATGTTTACTACCAGCTGTATGTAACCCTGAATATAAGTGAAATATTCCTCTTCATTATTCATGTAAACAAAAAGAAAGTAGGAATTGTGTTGTTTTGAAATTAGGGCAAATCCAAACTATTTTGTGGATGTAAAAGTAATTAAAGTTCTAGTTTTCATTTCTTGTCTAAAGGAAATGATTGCCTCACCTCTCCGGACCCATTCTTCATTGTGGATATTGATAACAGTCCCCACTAGGTCACTTCCCTTCTGTCTCCTCTGCCAGAGGACATCCAGAGCCTTCCTCGCATGTTCCTGTGAAACAATAAGAAGCCCCACATGTTTAAAATGCGTATGGTAGAAACAGTTCAATCATTCATATTTTTAATCCATCCTCAACGCCTATACTTTATTCTTTTGTCTCAGTTATTTCAACAAAAAGGGCGTGTTACACAATAATACAAAACATCTCTATAGAGGCAGAGTGAGATAATACCTCAAACACAGACTCCCCTGACAGCCTGCTGAGAGCAGCAAACTCCAGGATCATTGTTCCAGCACACGCTGTGCAGGTGTCCGATTCTGTGCCTGTGCGTGAAAGGGGGTTCAGGACTCCATACCGCAGATTCACCTGGAAAACCAGAAAATAAAACATTAATCTTGTCACTTTTAGTAGAACATTTTTGTCGACTCGAAGCTCTTGAAAAAAAAACTAGCTACCTACGAAATAAGCACCATGATGCAAATCAGTTCATCTGTGGTGCACTGATTGCAATGAACTACATCTAGAATAAGACTTGTGATATTTAACAGTATCATTAGAAATACCTTAGGGTAAGGTAGGCCACTTGTGGTGTTAAAGGCAGGCAGTAATCGATGGCCCAGCTCTTTGGCCATGTGTAGAAGCTCATCGCGGTACCACTGCATCCTCTCCCCGCGCTGCTGTAGGAGGTCGGCCATCACGTGGCCTCCCAAAAGCCCTCTGGGGAGAATTACATGAAACAAGGAAATGAAGGTTTTCCTTTTAAAATTGCATTTAAGAGTTTGGGGTGAATAGGTTGAAATATGATATACAGCACAACATTTCTGACCAGTAATTGTGATATGGGATTTAATTATACATCAGGAATAATTATCCAAAACATTCTGCTTCACGCAGATGTTGTAAAGACTAATCTAAGAAGTGGATGTAGACAGTTAAAAAGACATGTTTCATACCCTAAAACTCTGATGTTGGTCTCAAACACCGACACCACCACATCGTTGTCCAGCCGCACATCCGTCACAACCTTCCTCACTGCATCCTCAAACTCATCCAGCTTGTTTAACACCTGCTCACACACAGACAGGAACAGATACAACTCATGTCAAGACAAGGAAGAAAACAAGAGCATGGCGAGAAATAAGACTCCAAAACTCAATGAAATCCAACTACTCTGATGTTTCTAGGGAGGGAGTACTCACCACCAGGGTATCCAGTGTGTCTATCAGTGTGAGAGAAAACCTGCGGAAAAGAAGGAAGACATGTTGTGATGGGAGTCAGCACGGGGGAGCTGGTGTCCCACTTTGCCACTAAATTAGCCTAATTTTAACTAATAAATGCCAAACATGTTGAATAAACTGTGAAATTATATTATGCAGCTTGGCTTGAGCATGAATGGAAGTATTCCACTGCAAGTTCATGACTTATTGCCATCCTGTAAATGTAATTGACTGAAATGAGTATCGTATTCATGTGTTCCTGAGAAACTGGGGCATACAGTCCAAGTTGAATTAAGTCTGTCTGAAACAGCATGGTATTACTAAATGAAATTAGTCATTTTCTTCTTTGAAAAAGTGAAACACTGTTTTAGGATGAGAAGAAATTACATAAATGTCACATTTTGTGTGGAATCTATATTCCACTTACCCAATTCCTCCCATGAAAACTTATTTTGGACTTCATATCCAGTAATTTATCACCAAATAAATAATCTGCATCAATTATTTTTTTAAATAGTATGTTCTTTTTAATGTATAAATAATAATAACGGGAAACACTTAAATCTTCACTTGACTTTGATCAAATCTTTACATTTGGATGTCCTACAATTAAAATAGGAATGTGGATTCAAAATTGCTGAAACTCCCGAGGCGTATTTTTCTTTTTAGAATCTATTGCTTTCTTTAACATTCTCAGTGGTGAGTGAATCTTGAAAGAAGGCAAAGGGCTGGACAGATATATATTAACTTGAAACAAGCACACATATTTGGGTAGTTTTACAATCAACAAGGAGATTAAAAAGCAACTGTGGCACATCTCTATGAAGAAAGCTCTAAAGAGATATGGCATTGCAGACAGTTAGAGTACATGATAAACTTTAGTGGATAGATTTGTTCTAAAAACTGATTGATTAAAAAGAACATGGCTTGTTAGCTTGAGGAAATGTAACCCAACTTACTTCCCCAAAGAGTCGTCTATATCCCCTCTGTTGGGCTCCTGGCCCCGGACTCTCCCCCGGCAGCTTAAAGGCATCAACTCGTCTGCTGGATAAGCATTTTTCTGAAACACAAACAACAAAAGCTGCCTTCAACTTCATCAAGCAGCCAACAGTAAGGTGTCATTAGGAAAAGATGGCTGGAGTGTTGCAAATTCTTTAAGAGGGAAAAGCCCCTGGCAACTTGAAGCTAAACACAACCGCTGGGTCACTATTGGTACATTATTATGTATTTCAACAAGGAACATGCATACAAATACAATAATCTCAGAAAAGAGAAGAGATTAATTATGCCAGATATGTAAAACATAATTTAAGTACAGGTCAATAAAATAATACATAGTACAGTTAAAATATAATATTACAATACAGTTATAATTGAAAAACTCAGATTACAGTGTAATTAATGTTGGCATGACTGGTTGCTCAACATAAAAATGTTTTGTTAAAGTCAGGGTTTTTTTCACTCATCGTTTGCCCTACATTTTACTGGCTACTGAATTGAGCTTTCCAATCATTGAGTTTGAGGGTCAACATGCAGCCTATTGGGAGCATATTCTCTATATCTAATTCTGCCTGAACTTTGAACCACTTGATGGATCTAGCCAACCCTGACCCAATCATCTCTGGCTGGCTGTCATTGCTTTCGTTCTGTAGGGAAAATCCTGATTAGGACCCGAGGAAGACAACTGTGTAATCCCTGACACAAAACTGAATCAGAATGTTCTGACACTGCAGCTGCAACATAATCCTGCATGTTGGCTTTCTTCACAATCTCACAAAATCTGACACAACTGCGTTGTCAGCCCCTGATTAAAGCTTTCCTAAACAGAATGACCTTAATCTAACTCCAAAGCATGTTACTCTCACACAATAAAGTAGTGCTTTTCTATAAATGTTTTCTTTATTCAAGCTTTTTATAACTTCCCTTTAACAGTAATACAATGATTCGATCCAAGTCTTACCATGTAACTCCCATAAGCGTGATCAAACATTTCGAGAATCTGGTCCCTGCAAAAAGAAATAGGGACAAAATCATGCAATGAAAATGGCACGAACACTGTAATTTTTCACAATATAGAAGAGACTTTCAAAGCCATTCACTCACAGACAGATCTAAACAGGGTTATACATGTCTGTATGTCCTCACCTGATGACAGTCTTCTCCTCTAGTGTCATGATCTGGCTGTCTTGACATTTCACCCAGCCAAGAAAACTGGTGATCAGTAGAGTTTTCAGCAACATCCCAGCAGAGTGTATTGCCTGTAAACCTCTTGTAATCGTTTTCCAGCTTCAACTTCAATATGGACAAACAAACTGCTGTCCTTTGTCCACCGCCCACAAAAAGTCAAACAGTCCAGCAGTCCTCCTTCAAAGCCCCGATCATCCTCATTCAGGTGGAGAGTAGACTGTAGAGATCTTGCTAACGTCTGGCTGACGTTAGCTACCTCCCAGCCCCATTTCCATATGTCCCCGTTGTTTTTTTCTGTAGTTGATCCAGTATTGTAACGATCACCACATGCCCTCAGTGCACTTCAGCTGACCGTTTCCATGTAAACAATGGAGGCAGCTAGCTATAGCTCAGCCTTAAGGACAAGCAAACATAACCGTTCACAAAACACTGGCTTGTTAGTCCAAACAGGGCTGGCGGGAAACTTTTTGTTAAATCAAGAAATGTAAACATTTCAAATTAGGAACATATTTACCAAATTGATAGTGAGAGTGTGTAGCTAACGACTGCTATCCATCACAGTGCTGGGAGGATCCCTGTTGCGAGCCAGCTAACTGGTTGCTAACTGGTTCACCGTTAACAGAGCTAGCTAGTAAGCTAACAAGCATAACAGCTAAATAAATAAAGATGGCTAAACATGAGCCTTTTCTAAAGTCAAATGGCTCACTTGCATTGTAAACTGACTGTCATAGAGTTAAATGGTCGTTGACACGTCGTCCGTAGCCTGACGTCGGACCGAGCTGTCAAAGGACGGCAGGCTGTTGTGCTGCCCCCCGGCTGCGGGTCTGTCAGCTGGGGGTAACTGTGCCCTGAGTTTAGAAACTCAGGCAAGCTTCACTACCACGTATGCTTTTGCTGTTTACGAAGTCTAGCTTTCAGCTGATGCCCCTCGTAAAGTAGTTATATAAACATGCTTATAGACGCTTTAGATTAGTTTGAGGTGAATGGTTTCAGCCTGACATTTTAAAGGACATCGTATTTATAAATCCATGGTCCAGACAGGGAAGAAAGTCCCCTTGCAGGTTGTACTGAGGGCACTATTACCAAAATACAACAGGACAGATTTGTGAGTAAACCACCAGTAACTTACTGATCGGTAGTATATTTTTAGGGTCCAATCATGGTCCTATTGAAATCTAATACTTTATTTATCCAACAATGAATTGCCTAAAGACGACCATAATAAGCTGCTCTTTCAAGCTGTATTAAACTTTGCACAAATCCAGGCATGGGGAAAATGGGTCGTGGCACAATTGCACAAGAGCGCCTGCTACATCTTACTCTATAGTTTGCCACAAGATGTCGCAGTTGCCCCTCACCTCAGTATGTCACTTCCATACATCACCTGCAATATATGCATTTATATGTTTCTGATCAGTGATAATAATTTGAATCTGCCTGCCACATTGTGTAGTACGCAGGATTGTGTGTTAATACGTTTGCTGAGACTAAAAGAGCCATTAATGAGGTGAATATTGTGCACAAGTAAAATAAATAGTAAATGTATTTGGCTTTACGCGCATGATATATGTGTGCCAAAGCAATCCGTGTATCTACCGTCCAATTGTTTTTCTTTATTAAACACGTAAACGGAAGTGCGTCTGAGAGGCCTTTTTGCTTTTTAATTTTCACCTTACTAAATGGTCAAATGGTCATTGGAGCGAGGGGCGGGGCGAAAGTCACGGAAGTGATTTCAAAACAAGAGCACTCGTTTGCTAAAATCACACTTTGAATCACTACAGTATCCTGCTGAAGGAACGGTGATTATTNAGAATCTGTGACGAACTAGCAGCTGAGAAATAATCATATATTAAAAGACAGCAGCATCATAAGAGGCCAGCAAGAGTGACAGAGTGTGTCAGTGTGCAGTCTACCATCCTATTAAAATACTCTGTCCAACAATATCAGTCTCATGAAGAAAGGTTTTTTAACGCTTATTCAAAATAGCAGAAAAACATGCATTCTTGTTCTCAGGAGGGGACATTGACAAAGGATTACTGGAAAAGTACACAGTAAGTACTTCATAGTACTTGTGGGGGTAGTTTCACTAGTAACGAGTCCAACAGGATCAATCTCCCGAAGAACTAATGGCAACAAAAAAGAATTCCCTCATCAAACTTAGCAGAAGTGGCTTAATTTTGTTCTCAGCAGGGGGACTTTGATTGAGTATTTCTCAATAAATACACATTAAAAGTACTTCAATGTATTGTAAGTAGTAGGCTAATACAAAGTCAAACAGTATCAATTTCATTAAGAACTAATGGTAAAATGGTATTTTTATCATTCATCAAATATAGCAGAAAAACATGGAAAACTATGGAGGGGACTTTGACAGAGGATTACTCACAAAGTACACAGTAAAAGTTCTTCATTTTATTTCTGGTAGAAGTCAAACTAGAACAAAGTCCAACAGTGTCAGTTTCCTTAAGAACTTGTGGTAACAAATATTTGTATCACTCGTCAAATATAGCAGGAATAATGAAGAGCAGCTGATTTGAAAAAACAAACTCGAGAGACGGCTGAGTGACCGCAGTGCAGAACCGCTGTGTAGTTTATATCTCCTACAATGTTGTCCATTTTAGACAGAGGCTTATTATATTTACAGCCCTTAATAACATTAATTTGCTGGGCTCAATATGTGTCTTGGCCGGCCGTTTTCGTTGTGATCGCTAAATTCCCCTTGTTTATAATAATCACCGGTCCTTCAGCAGGATACTGTAGTGATTCAAAGTGTGATTTTAGCTAACGAGTGCTTTTGTTTTGAAATCACTTCCGTGAGTTTTGCCCCGCCCCTCGCTCCAATGACCATTTGACCATTTAGTAAGGTAAAAAGAAAAAAGAAAAAAGGCCTCTCAGACGCTCTTCCGTTTACGTGTTTAATAAAGACAAACAATTGGACGGTAGATACACGGATTAATAAGAGTCTATATGCAAGTTATTGGAATGATATATTAGAGAAATAGATAAATAATTACTAAGTAGCAGATGAATTTTATGGATGTTGTTTTAACAGTTCAGTTGTTTAACCCTTTGGAGTCCTGGGCTAATTTGGCCGTTTTCGCATACTGTCTTACTAAACCCCATTAAGAAATGTTTGGCATGTCAATGTTTGGTATCTTTTTTTTAAGGATAACCTCACCTATATAACCTGATAGTTATTTATTTCATTTTGAGATACTATATGAACATTTTGGACCCAAAATCATAAAAAAACGTAAAAACAGATTTTGAAAATGATATTATATTTTTCATATAGGTAACACAAACATACACAACGAAACCATTTGAAAGTTGGAAATATATACATGGGATGTCACTATGATAATGTGAAAGTTTGATTGAGGTAGCATGAACCTATATGCACATTTTATGAACAAATAACAGGTGTATCCATAGGCTTTTCCCCCTCATTTCTCAAGTTCTGTCAACAGTGACACAGTAGGCACAACAAAACATTTAAAAGCTTACATAATGTACATGGGATTTCATTCTGATAAGGAAAAAGTGTTATTATAAATATAATACAAATATATATGTACACATTGTAGCGTCCCCAGCTGAATAATGGTCTAACTCTCAAACTGATGGTATCCTTTTATTGTACACACTTGCATGTATACATTAATTGCCAAGTACCAACATAAGAGCTAAGAAAAGAAAGAAAACACAATAATTAGCCACCATCTCACAGATAAAACATCTCCATTCCTTATATAGCAGTTTTGCTAATACAAAAGCGTGAACTCAAAACTCTGCAAAACTACGAAATAACACCACATAATATCAATACACATATTAATTAAAGTAATAACAAACCTATCAGCCAGGTGCTAAAAACCTAACTAATTATCTGAAGTAAATTTCTCCGTCATTCATCCGTCATTACACCTGTTTACAATCCTTCGTTCTCTATTCACTTCCGGCAAAGGTCCCTTCAAAAATAAAAGTCCGGATCTTATAACTATCAAAATAAAAGTACAAAACTAAAACTTTACCACAGGAAAACATCGGGACAGAAATATAACCACCTCTACAAAAGGTTAAACATATTAAAGGTCATTTACACACATTATGTACAAAAATCTGTTTTTTCTGTCTTTATCTGTGCCACGCTTCAAAGCAGTTTCTGTCAACTACGACACAGAGGGCAACATCACAGGCTCCTCCTCCTCCTCCATGTCAAAAAACAAGCTTATAGCTTGACTCACGTTCAGAGTTCTCTTCATCATAGTTGAATCTTCAAAACTCTAAATCTATCTTAAACTATATCAAAATTCTCAATGTTTTGTCTTGTCACTTTACTCATATCCAGCTTCGCGCGTCTTCTCTTTGTCTTCACCGCCGGTTTATTATTCTTCGGTCTCTCTCCATTCCGCCGGTCTCTCTTCGTTCCCTCTTCGTCTTTTTCGTTTGCTTTGTTCACTCCTTTACCTGGATTACTCCCCCTCCCTGTACAAGTACCACCTGTGAGCAGATATGCTTACGCTGCAGTTCCAGTATGTTGCCCGTTTTCGTAAAATTGAAAATAAGGCGGGATATTTAACATTATGTGCTCGCGATGGTATTCGATACTTTTNAACAGGATCAATCTCACGAAGAACTAATGGCAACAAAAAAGAATTCCCTCATCAAACTTAGCAGAAGTGGCTTGATTTTGTTCTCTGCAGGGGACTTTGACAGAGTATTTCTCAATAAATACACATTAAAAGTACTACAATGTATTGTAAGTAGTAGGCTAATACAAAGTCAAACAGTATCAATTTCATTAAGAACTAATGGTGAAATTATATTTGTATCATTCATCAAATATAGCAGAAAAACATGGAAAACTATGGAGGGGACTTTGACAGAGGAAAAAGTCAAACTAGAACCGAGTCCAACAGTGTCACTTTCCTTAAGAACTCAAATATAGCAGGAATAATGAAGAGCAGCTGATTTGAAAAAACAAACTCGAGAGACGGCTGAGTAACCGCAGTGCAGAACCGCTGTATAGTTTAAATCTCCTACAATGTTGTAAATTTTAGACAGAGGCTTATTATATTTACAGCCCTTAATAACATTAATTTGCTGGGCTCAATATGTGTCTTGGCCGGCCGTTTCCGTTGTGATCCCTAAATTCCCCCTGTTTATAATAATCACCGGTCCTTCAGCAGGATACTGTAGTGATTCAAAGTGTGATTTTAGCAAACGAGTGCTTTTGTTTTGAAATCACTTCCGTGAGTTTTGCCCCGCCCCTCGCTCCAATGACCATTTGACCATTTAGTAAGGTAAAAAGCAAAAAGCAAAAAGGCCTCTCAGACGCACTTCCGTTTACGTGTTTAATAAAGAAAAACAATTGGACGGTAGATACACGGATTATAAAAGTTAAACAGTGATCAAGTTATATAGTATTGATAGTAAACTATAGTGGCATAATTGATACAAACATATTTCAACCTTCTGCAGTTATATGACATTAAGAGATAAGGTCGATTGTAAAAGGTTATTTCTATTTCTTAATTTCCTTCCTCCTTCTGACTCATGTCCTCATCCCTGCCTTGAGCAAACATGACTTTGGAACTGTCAGTACAGTGCTTGTTGGGTCACTCCTGAAATAAAATGGCTTCTGTTCAATACTGTTCAGAGGATACTGTTTCTTTTAGTGAAGTGTCTAGATTGTTGAGCAAGAGTCAAGCTACAGAGAAACGCTAACATCCTGCTTACATCCCGCATTCTGTATTACACAAACCACAGTGTGTAAAAACACTGAGGAGTTGTGAAAAACATCATGATTCAACTTCCTCCGGTTTAAAATGGGCGTGGCCTTTCCAACTTCCCTCAAAGGTGTGGCGATTTTGTCATTTTGTGAAATTCCCCCCACTGACATCAATCCAGTCCTCTCACTAAAGGTAAGATAAAAAGTAACGTTTCTGACTTTTGATCGCAGTATCTATTGATCTTCGTCGTTTTATCTGTCTGTGTTCAGACTCTTTTTCCTTCGGAACGGTTGTTTTTTTAGACTGCAGAGTCCGACATTAAAACGTTAAAGGCTTTAACTGTCTGCAGTTCTTGTAACGAACATGTGTCCTCGATTATTTTGGCTATCTAAACTTCAAAATGTCATAATCAAGAAGTGGATGCCTATAAATGCGTAGGCAGTCAAGGACAGAGGATGAGGAAACGTTTGCAATACTAAACAGAAAAAGGAGTCTAAAGCTGGAGAAAATCATCAAAATACCCTCACAGTATGTGGAGATGCTGATACTGTATGATTTTTTTTCTTCCTTTTAGTATAATACGTTCATCTTCAATTTCAAGAATGTCTGGTTGGGTGAGTATTCAGGCATTCAAATTGGAATATAGGCTTCAAATACATGTCATAAAGGTGAAACTGTAATCATCTATGTTGACTTGTTTTTTAGGAAGAATTGGAAATGCTGTTGGACTCCCCCTCCTCACTGACTGCGACAGTAAGTTGAACATACTGAACATTTGTAGTGCCTTAATGATAGTTATTGTATAGGTGGCTTTTGCTTTAATAGATGGTGACAAATACTAATTGAAAGCTTAGAACGTACAAATAATAAACTGCAAACAATTTAGCATGTTGTATAAACAAACACTTGGAGGTTTACATGTGTTTCTGTGCTCCTCAGTCCAATGTCAGAGGAACTGTGAAGGATAAGCCTAATTTCAAAGTGGATGAAGATGTGTCTGCACTAAAGAAGGCTATAGAGGGCATTGGTACGTTAATTCAGCAGTATCTAATATACAATACAATATACATTATTTACTCTGTGTAATGTGTACATGTGTGTGTTAGTTAGGGTTTGGAATCACTGGATGCTACAACATACAATATTATCAAGAAACGTAATAAATATTAATGATTAATTTTTTTTAATGATTTATTTTTTTAAGATCTATTTGGCATCTGTGTATCGATACAATGTTATCACACAGAATTTCGCAATACTATGCTGGGATCAAATTCTTCCCACACCTGTCTGTTTGTGGAACAAGTGATTGTATGAGGTTTGAGACCTTGTTGTAAGATTGATTTGTGATGTCTCTTCTCTACAGGTACGACAGAAAAGACACTTATTGAGGTGTTGACCCAAAGAAGTAATGCTCAGCGTCAGCTCATCGCTAAGGCCTATGAGAAAAAAACTGGAAGGGTATAATGTACTTCTATAAACTCAATTTTATTTCAAAAATAATGTTGTACAGTTAACCAAAATTAAGTTAACCATTAAGTTTTATAATGGTAATTCCTCCATCAGAAACTGGTAGATGATCTGGAGGGTGACACCCATGGAGACTTTGAGGACTTGTTAGTTGCTTTGGTAACGCCAACCGGTGTCTACGACTGCCAGGAAGTCATCAAAGCCATCAAGGTGAGATTTGGTCGGGTTAACTTTAAATGCCCTGCTTCATAAAATAAATTGTAATGGCCATACATTTTGGTTGTATTGCACACAGGGAGCAGGGACAACTGAGTGTACGCTGACAGAAATATTCGCTTCGAGATCCAACAAACAGATCAAGGTCTTGTCTGAAGCATACCTCGCAGGTTGGTATCCTAAAGACAAAGTATTCATAATTTCATCAGTTAGATAGTCACTCGTTGGCAAATACTCATTAAGCAATGTGTACACAGTTGTGAAATTCTCCTTTTGTGCTGTTTTATTCAAGAAACTGGAAAAGCGCTGATTCATGATCTGAAGTCGGAGGTATCTGGAGAGTACGGCAAGGCACTGCTCATCTTGGCAGAGGTACAGTATGTCAACTTGAGACAAGCATTTGATTATATTCCAAATAAATCATCAAAAGTACTTTTAGCTAGACAATCCACACGTTGAGAATAAATGTTTCGTAAGTCTGTCTTTAGGCCTGAATTGTAAAATGGCTAACTATGTTCTACATAGGCTACCTGTTAATCTTTGGAAAGCTTGTAATACTCAATACCAGAGTGTGACAAGTATAATAAAAATGGCATCATCATTTGAAAAGAAAATTCCAAAAACATTGGATTCAGTCTATTTAAGACTAAATGTATTCTTCTTTTTTTCTTAACAGGGGAAGAGAGACGAGAGCACCAATGTGGACGCTGCTAAAGCTAAAGCAGAAGCTAAGGTATATTCATTGCCTCATATCCACTAGTTTCTCAAGTACATTTAGTATACTAATACAGGATGGTAGGTTGTGAACAATAAAACCACTACAGAGCAGTTGATTTACAGTCATATCTGGTGGAATATTTAATTAATTATTGTTTGAGATTTTAAGCCTGACCTTACACATTCGTGTTTTGAAGTCAACATACACCTCCATTAAAACAGCTATCTTGCTAATTCAAGTCTGAACCTGCTTTGGTTTGTATTTTCACATTCCCTCTCATTCTTTGCAGGCCCTGTATGAAGCAGGGGAGAAGAAATGGGGAACTGATGAGGATAAGTTTATCGACATCCTGTGCCACAGGAGTATTCCTCAGCTTCGACAGAGTAGGTTCAACCCGCACATGTTTTTAACTGTATGCTAATAAAATACAACATGCTAACGTGCTGATGTTTACCTCTACGATTTTTAACATCATCACCATCTTTGCTTTAGCATTTGTTAATAAGTATGCAAAGTAATACTAATAATGTGGATGATGGTAATGCCATTAGTTTAACTTCAAAAATACAAACTTTATGATATAGAATGTGTGCACCAAATTTCCCTGGAAATCAATACAATTGCATGGCAATCGAAAAGGTAGAGACATTAAATGCAACATTATGCCACCGCTAGCATGGCTAAACAACTATTGATGTAATTTTTACTTTGCCACCTGACCAAATCCCTGATGTCTTCTAACAGCTCTGGTAGAGTACAAGAATATTAGCAAGAAGACTCTGCAGGAGAGCATTGAGAGCGAGATGTCTGGAAACATCGAGGCGCTACTTGTTGCTGTTGGTGAGAAAAATGTGCCATGTTGTCTGCCTATTTCTGATCCTCACATCTTACAATTAACATAATATTTATTAGAAAACATGTATTAACATATGGTTTTTGTTTAGTGAAGTGTGTGAAAACCGTTCCTTTATACATGGCTGAGACCCTTTTCAAGAGCATGAAGGTAAGTGATACAATATGTCTATCTGTAACTTAAGCATCTTTTCGAACACCAGAACCAGTGGCTCCCAAAATGATTTGTTTGGTTCCACCCCTTTCACTTTAAGCCACAGCAGACATGAGTGTTTATCACCAGTGGTGTGGAAAGGAATGCTTAGCCACTGTTGTATAGCTGCAGCTTTGACTAAATTTGCACCACTGCTTATTTCCCAATTGTTCTTTTGTCTAGGGAGCGGGAACCACCGAGTCCACTCTGACCAGGATTATAGTGAGCCGCTCTGAGGTGGACCTGATGGACATCAGAGCACAGTATAAGAAGGTGTTTGGACTCACCCTCTACTCCCAGCTAGAGGTCTGTGCACACACCTAGAGATTCAACTACATTTTCAATACCATTTAAGTAAACATTTCAACAGTTTCAAGTGCTTATTTTGAGATGTAGAGATATGACGTTCCCCTAAAACCCTGTTTCCTGTTCTCTCTCTCATGTTTGTGTAGTCTGAAGTGTCAGGCAGCTATGGCGACGCCCTCAAGCATCTCTGTGGCCAAGATGAGTGACTCCTCCAGATATCTGTGATGAGAAACATGTGGTGCAGAGGAGAAGAACCGCAGCTAATGACCAGTCCCTGACCCTTCCAAAAGCATGGCACATTTTCTTTCTGGAACTAAACATCTAGAAATGCTTTTACATGTGGAATTCCAGTAATGTTCAACCAGACAGTGGTGTGCAGACTGGCTGATGAATGTCTTATTATAATATATAATAGTTTGTATTACATGTATAAAACATAATCATGTTCTTGCATATTGTAACTGAAAGTGAACCTATAAGTTGGAACAATAATAACCAATGTCATACATTTCTCATCCAAGAAAATAAAATGTTTGTATTCTACTATTTGATGTGAGTGAGCAAAGACAACACCATTTTGTTTGTATATAAAAAAGTTTATTTTAGGGTTTTGTTAATGTTGCTGTAACCGACTCCTACACAGGTCATCAGGACCTTGTCCCCTCCTTTCCTTTCGTCTTCTGAAGGCTTCTGAACATGGATCTTGAACATGATCTGGAAGAAATCTCTAATGTGTCTGAGGAACTCGATCCTGGAGAGACAGTGAGGGAGAGAGAGGAAATAAGTTTAATTTGTAAGGGAGGCGTTGCTCCTTGAAATGAAATATTGTCCAGCTATCAATAAATCACACACCCTGGGAGTTTAAGAACACAGTGTCCCAGGAGTACTCAATGTAGACCAAGGTCATAGGTTATTAATAGTATATTGTATCCCTCATGCATTTCTCAAAGCTAGGGTGTTCAATATGTATAAAGACAAAGCCGATTAACAGAATACAAATGTTTAAGCTGGATTCCGTTGGTCTACAGAAAAAAAGAAATGAGTATTACCTGAGTAAGAAGAGGAATGCATTGTGATGGCACTGCCAATCTTCAGTTATCATAGTACTGTACTTAAGAGGGACACAGCACCGGTACCATGATAACTGAAAATGGACAGTTCATAGTTCATTCCTCATTCACGATGATGTTGTCTGAAATCAACATGACATTATTATCCTTATATTCATTCTAATATATTATTAAAGATTTAAAGCGGTTTACCTACCAGAAAATATTCAAGTTAATATGAAACATACACTGTTAATATATCAGTTTATCACACATACACAAGGGACACTCTATAAAACACATGGACCATGTTAAAGCACAGCTGGACAGGTCCCATGGTAATGCATTCCTTCAAAAGCATGTGAGAAATTTAAGGACATTTAACCTGTGATTCATCGTCAGCTGAACTTCACTTAGGGATTTTCTGCTAGTTGAAATAAAAATAAATAAACCTTTTTTCAATGTAACAAAATACATAAAAAGCAGTTGACTTGAACTTGTTTACTGTAAACTGCAGTATATGCGTATGAAGCAAGAAAAACACGTTTGGTTGCATGGGCCTTCAATTTAGTTAAAAACTAGTTTAAAATGTTTTAATTCTATTATTTTGCAAGTGAAAAACACAAACCACAAGGCTAATGTTTAACACACGGATCATTGTTTTTATTATGCTCGACAGTTGGACGAGAACTTTGGAATAACTGCACTTGCAAAAGATGGGATAAGTAGAAGAATACCAAAGTGCTTCTTTGTGGTGGCTATATGTGTTTGTCATTGAGTGACGGTGTCTTACGTGGGAGGGGAGAGGGGTCCGAGCAGAACCTTCGACACGTCCTGTTGGCCAAGGGTCATCAGGAGCAGCGCCAGGCTTTGATTGGAGGAGTCCACACAGCCACCCTAATACAGAGAAAGAGGAGGGGCGATGCGTTCAGCAACAAAAACAACTTCGAAACACGTCATGGAGGTGGAGATGTTTCAAAGAACTCGGTAACCCCTTGACAGGATATTGATTATCTCAGGTTCATTACCCAACAATATTTGCAAAACATAGTGAGCATCCAATAGTGGTTGTATGTTTCTGTCAGCTCTGGAAACGCATATAGTTACTTTAAACTTACAAGAAAATAGGGCTGCTCGATTATGGCAAAAATCTTAATCCCGATTATTTGGGTCAATAATTGATATCACGATTATTAAAAACGATTATCCATTTACTTTTATTGGAGAATTTTTTTTTGAACAGTATGTTTTTAACAGTTGATTACCCTGAACTATAAGTAGAATTCAACTGAAAAACCAAAAAAAGAAAAAAAGAAAAGTAATAATCGTTTTATTTCGATTACGTTGTTTTCGTAATCGCTGCAAGCCATAATCGTAATCGCGATTAAAATACGATTGATTGAGCAGCCCTACAAGAAAATACATTATGAGTCAGTGAACACAACATGTTTGTCTCGTTTTTCACTAAATGACTGGGTTTTCCTGCCCTCCCCCCTTTTTCTTCGACATATGAAATATTTAGAGGACAGACGATCCACTCTCTGTATCCAAGTGATCACATGCCATCGTGACAACTCGACAACAGCTACGTGCTTTCCACCCGCCTGTATGAAGGGCCTATGCAACTCTGGAAACACCCCAATTTAGCATTTAAAAAAGAAAAGAAACCAACATTAAAATGGCCATCTATTCTGTGGATCTGTCGGTAAAGTGAAAAAAGAGTTTCCTCAATAGCACATCTATTCTATCCATGTGAGCATGATCCCAAGTCACGCAGTATTATTGCATCGTGACAGCCGGAATATGATTCAATTACATAATCATATAACTGAAGCCACGGCAAAACTATGGAGACAGTTTTTTTTGCCAATGAGGAAGACATTTTGCCAACTGCATTCCTCATATGAGTGATTGATGGAACTAGGTATTCTGTGAAAACAAATTCAAACAAATACTTTATGACTTCCAATATGCAACCCTTCCATTGCAGTTCACCATTATACTCCATTGACAAGCCTTCACACTAGCATAGCTAGAAATAGCCGTTACTTTTAATCAAATACTCATACTGTCTGGATACAAGAGAGAATTTTCATATTAGTATTTCCGAGAAATTCTACCAATCACAATTAATTTGCCTCAAAGATGATCATTAGGCAGAATAAAGGATCTCAGGGTTTAAGGTTGATTTGCTATTTTACAGCTTTATCCAACCACTGAGAGCACCTATAATTGAGTATTTAAAGACATGTTGTGCCCGTAGGACCTTACCTTTGTGGGTTGCCTCCTATCAGTTCAAAAGAAGAAGTGCAACACATTACTATCATTTGTAGCTAGTTTCAGGCCCTGCCTCTACAGACAGTTAATATCTCCCAAGAGGCCGCCAACAGACAAGATCTGATGGAAAAGTCCCTTAAATCCTTCCACTGAATGGTATCCCCCTTTCAAACAAGCAAACTAAAAAAAAGTGGCCACAGACAAACTTAAGCTAGTCAATAAAATGGCAAATCAATAGCCAAATTCCAAGATATTACTTGACCTAAACTTGTAAAAATGAGTCAAAAGGGTGAAATAAAAACCAAATTCAGCACCATTCTTAATTAAGTAGAAAAAAAACAACCTGAAATATGTTATTGGAAACACTTACATCAGTTCCTGTCCAGTGTTGATGTTGCTTCCAAAAACAAAATGTCCATCGTGTGGCTTTGGGTTACTACAAGAAACTTTACTGATTAACCATTAGACAAACAGACGCACATGCTAGAGGGCTTCCATGCCCTTTAATGTGAATCCAGCTTATTTCTTTCTCAGTTTTCAAAAATTAACTATTCCAGCACAAATGTCTGACATCCATTTTACTCTGGTGTTATCATTTCTATTCTCCGCTGTAGAAAATGCTCTGACTTCCCGCTACAGTTTTAAAACCAGTTAATCAAATGCTGTCCAGCTTCTGTTTATCAAAAAAGGAAAGAAGCGTTTTAAACTAGTTTTTCTTAAGAGTTTCTTTTCGTCCACCACCCTCTGAGGCTGCTAAAGAAAAACTGTGGCTTGGATTCAAGAGGATGCATCCAACAATATTCCTTAAATCAGCCCTACCCTGACCAGCTAACTGGACTCACATGGCTCCTCTGAGAGAAGCAGAGCCTTGTGGAGGCAAAGTGAAGTCACACAAACACTTGATCTAATTCTACATACTCTGATGAAAGTGGGCTCTTTTTCCTGACTATGTGACATCCTTTGTTTATTTATACAGCCATTACTACACGTCACACTACAGCATAGAAAGATATGGATATAATAAACGTGACTTATCGGTTATTTTTCTGAGGCCTCAAGCATATTAACAAATTACTGATGAAGAAATCCTTATCCATCGAGAAATGAATGACGAAAGGATCACACATTATTAATTTGACACGTCACATAACCAGGTTAAACCCTGACCTTCGACCTTTGCACAACCATATTTGTGACTTTAGTATGATAACGGTTTTAAATCCAGGTATTTATTTAATTCATCATGGCATTTTCTTCAACAAGGTCATGTAGCTTGATAGCGAAAATGCAACATATGGGTTGTCGCCAAATGCGAGCCAGCCTCTGATGGATAAGTAAAAAACAATCTTAAAAAGTAATAAGTATGTAGTATATATGTCTTAGACAAAAGTGTCATAGGACCAGTCAGGGGAACATACTTCTTTTAAGGCACAGTTAAGTTCTACCAACACACTGACTTACATGCATTACGTTTACACAGGACATTACATCCATAGGAATGGAATTTAGAAATATTCTGATTTGATTTAAATGAAAATACGCTTTTGTTATATTATACTTTCCTTCTTCATTGTGGTTCTTCCCACAAGCAATTTCTCAGAATGCCCGACTGGGGTCATTACTGGAGAATGCGGGTAAACAAGAGAAGATAGTGTTGGTAGCGCATGCTCGGACTCTAATAACTAATAGTGTGTCCTGACCTTGTATTTCAGGTATTCCCCAAGAATTTCAAAATCTCTTGAGACAAGGTAGCAATAGATTTTCCAGCTGCTGTGTGCAGGAACATTCCGACTTAATAGCATCTTCCCGTGATAAGAAAGATGCAAAAAAATAAAATAAACTTTGAGCGAGTTAAACATAAGCAAAGTATTATAATACTATATACACTTCATAGTGAAAAAACATTACAGGAAGTGACGGATAACTTTTTGCAAATGTATTTTCAACATAAGAAGTGACTACTTGGCATCCAAAGTTAGAAAGAATATAGCCCTTGAATTTGAGTTGGATGTGATCTGTCAACCATTATCAGACTTGAGTACAGCAGGTAACCATCACGGTCTACTGGAACTATTCAAATAAACTGCATAGGCTTGGTATTTTGAAGGGCAGCTGCTTTAAGAGCAACTGAAAAACACTGTGCACAATAATGTAGCAAACCAATATCCAGCCTTCACGCATTGGATCAAAGTGCTGCCATTATGGGCAAAGGTCCCGGTTAGGCAAGGCCTGAAAACATTGGACAAATTCCTGTGAACGTCTGCTTGAGTTTCTACACCTGTTCACAATTAAATAAATATTTGATACCCTGTTCAGAGCAGCCTGTAAATTGCCAAAGAGGGATGATTCAAAATTCATGCCAAGAGACAAAATAAATCACATTCTAGGCTCAGACAACTTAAATCTCCATATGTTCTGTAACTAAATACCCCAAAAAGAACCTTACTGACACAAGTGTGTGGAGTGAGGCCGGAATATAATACATCTTTTTAGGGTTTTTGAGGAACTTACCCGATACACCTCCTCCAAAAGCATCTGGGCACAGTTCTTGCCGAGGTCCTCTGGAAGCATGGGGTCTCCCTGCCCCTGCGGCGTGGACGACATCTCAGCGCTGAGAAAGGAGCCATTCATCGTCTCTGCCACCAGGGTCAGACCATAACCTGGAGATCTGCAATTCACCAAAATGAATGACTATGCGTTTCTTTGACTAAAGCTGTAAGTACAGGTGATAAAACAGTGAGCAGGATTGTTTAACAAACGTTTTATTTCCCTGTAATTCCATTTAGATTCAGATACTCACTTTCCAGAGTTGGCTCCCTTCATGTGGTCGGTGTAGATGTAGATGTCAGGAATGAACTTGTTTAGGACGCCCCTGGCTGTGTCCACTAACCTGTTGGCCATCTGAGGAGAAACTCTCACTGAATATCTGGGTTTAGACTGTCAAGGACCTTTCAGATCATCAGAACACACATTTTATTCAATTGAAAAAGTGCAAGCTTAAACTGAAAGGAGCACAAACTTGAGAAAAAACTAAGTAAAGCTCACTGGCATTTGTGAACAGATGGAGTGATTAGTAAATAAATCAAGAGACTTATTCAACAACCATTTACAAATTGACACATTGTTTATTTTTCATGCAAATATGCAGAAAATGATCTTGTTCGTGCTTCTCCAATGTGAGGATATAATGGATTTATGCGTGTACACATCTGGAGCTTTCACATTAAGCTGTAATGGCTTTTGAATGTCAACTTGTATCATATGTATATTGTTGACAGATGAAAAAGGGCCATGACTGTGAGCTCGACAAGGATACGCCACTCCCCTGATCCTCTTGATCTTCCCCGGGTCGGTCAGCTGCACCGGCCTCATCGTCCTGCGGGTTGGACATATGAAAACGACCTCTCCTCCCCCGCCAGGCGCCATACCCCTCTTCACCACCTGAGGGAGCATCAATAGAGGGAGAGTGAGAGAGCGAAGGATAGACTGACCTGTGTTCAAGTAGCAGTAGAACATTTGAACATAAACCCCCCCCCCCAAATCAAATGTGACAGCATGCTTATCAGCAGATCACTATTGTTTGCTCACCTTGAGATCAAAGCCCTCTCCATCAATGCCAAACTGCTTCATCAGAGGGAGGGCTGTGGACTTCAGCACATCCACCTGGAGGAGACAGAGGGTTTACAACCATTAAGTTGGAAAAGACAGCGAAGTAAAGTGGAAACTCCTGGCACCAGAAAACCTGCACTGGCTAATCAAATATTGATACCAATAAATGTTTCTACAAAGCTAGATCACTCTGTAAGAAACCATGCTCTGGCTCTGTTATCTGGATTTCTAGATTATATTCAGCTTTCTTGCCGTTGTAAATAAACTGGTGGGTATACCAGACACCAAAGCAAATTCCTAGTATGTGCAAACGTACCTGCCAATAAACTTAATTCTGATTCTGAAACAGTTGCAAATCTGCTGGAGGTAGCCATGTTGCTAATGTTAGGAACAAGAATGCTGATCTTTCTGTAAGTATTCTTGTCTGTTGAGATTTAAAAATATGCTTCTGCGTCATCACCGGGTTAAGATATCTGCCATTTCCCAAAACTGCAACAAATTGTTTCCATGACAACACTTTTCTCTAGCGTCTGCAATGCTTCTTCTCAGTGCTGGTTTGTTGACAATATACATGTCAAAACAATGCAGCTCAGAGCAGAAAAAGGATGATGCATTGGCTGAGATTGGACTGCTATAAACAAACTGGTTTAAAACGTGGAGGAAAACAGTTACAAAAGTATGTGAACCACAATCTGTTTACATTTTAATAATCAAGTCAATGTACAAATGAATTAAAAACCTGAATATGTTCCTTAACTATTATGTGTTCTTTACAAACTCTCCACCTCAGACATAAAATATGCAGTCTGTAAAAAAAAATAGATAATTTATCCGACATATAATTACATGTACAATAGAGGGCACGCCCATGTGGATTTGGCAGGTGTGGACTTCCCATAAATTCAATTTACAAATAGGTTGAGGTTAGTCGTTTTGGTAATGAGCTGATGCATGCATGAGGGTCCTCACCGTCGGGTCAATGTGGTCGTTGGTGACCCCTTTAAGCGTGGCCTTCAGAGAGGTCTTCATAAATGGAGCCAGCATGAGCAGAGCCTCCAGATAGTAGCCGATCGAGCGCTGAGTGTTACATTCATGTTCTACAGAGCCCCCATACAACAAGCCAGGCTGGTAGAATAACACAGTACCTTGTGAGGAAAGACGATTGTTGTTAGTGAGTCTGTATGTAGAGGGTGCTACTTTGCAGTCTTTTGTTAAATAAACAAAATAAAATAAACAGTTCAATTGAACACCAAATGCACACAGAAATAGCAAAACTAAGGTGTCCAATTAATTATGAGAACAAAAATACAGAAAACATTGAATCATTTCTACAAGGATGCCTTTTATGCATAGCATAGGTGTTTATTCAATGATGACATCTCCACAATCATCTGGCAGTAAACAGTAATCAGATAAACCACATACATTATTACAAAGGTAAACACTTTAGTCACATCATAATGATAACACTCACCTGTCTGGTTAATTTCTATTCTGGAGCCATTGGTCACTTTGTCTAGCAGTCTGATAAAGCTGGCCTCGAAATCTGTAGAAGAAAAGCAACAATGATACTCATACAGTATATCTTTAACCAGGCTTTCTGTGGCTGAGTGCCATGTTTTAATAAAAGTAAAGACCTTGTTAAAAAAGTATGATGGGACAAAATGTTGCCCTCTTTTCTTATTTTACATACAGTAACAAGCATTTACAGACAAACAAGTTGATTTAAGTATTCTTGCATCTACTGTGGGAAGTTTTGAAGATGCTCACTCACATTAAGCAAGATAAGTCCCTCAAATAATATGATAACGTTAAGGCAGAACTCTGCTTTGCAAATACTAGTTCAAACTCTTGAAAGGTATAACAGCGACATAACTTTATACAATTATATTAACTTCACATTTGCAGTACTGTACTATCGTTTCCCCTCCTATGACTTCCAGTTATAAAACACACTCCAAACTGCGTAACAGCTAGCATGTTAGCCACCGAGCTAACTGCTACGCCACATGCAAAGTGGAGCTGAAACTCACCGCGGAGCCCCGGGTTGTCGTCTTTGGACCTTATGTTTTTTATTCTAACACGCTTTCCACTGAGTGTTGATAAAACTAGCCGCTGTCTGAAGAAATTGCAACCATCGTAATCGAGCCCGTGGCTGGCCATGTTATTGTTGTTTCTGATGGAGTCAGTGGGAATCCACGTGTGTTTGTACAGGAAAACGCTGGTGGGAGGCGAATATACGGCAAACCACGAGGGTCAAAAGGGGAATTTACAGGTGGTTACAGTCAGACCATGGCTTTATTGAATGAATACATTTCAAAATAAGACATTATTAAATGTATTACATTACTTATTTGTTGATGCAGAAAATCTAGTCCACACATTTTATTTTTTTAAACCTGGATTATTGTAATTATTTATTTTCAAATCTAATTAGCCTATCTTAAAATACTCCAGTTGATCCAGAATGGTGTAGCGGGGTCCAAACCAAACCTATGGTCCAAACCTTCTGATTGTCATTATGCTATGGCATCATGCTATGCAAAACGAAAATAATAAAGATGGTGGTGTTTATCTATGCTTTCAACTTTAGATTTGGGGTAGAATTGTGTTTTCATTTAAGGCTTCATTCAGAATTCTTGCTGCTCCACTGTCGTCCTTTCAAAAAAGGATTTAATCAATGGAAGAACATCATCCATTCTAATAACCAACATCCCCTCTGCATTTGACCTTAAATTTCTATCCATGGCTAGGGTTTCTCTAATGTGATTAAACAATATTTGATTCTGCAAAATGTTGTCTAAGTTTTCATAAACTCTGTTGCAATACTTTCTTAAAAGGCATACTCAAAACTATTCCCTTTTGCATGCTTTTGTGTGAGTGAGTGACTGAGTGAGTGAGTGAGTGACCTCAGCATAACAGCTATTCTAGAAGGTGATTAATTGCCTCTCTGAAATAAGACTTGTGTGGGTGCTGCATCGCCGAGTTTGACCACCAGACAGTGCCATAACCTTTCTTTGAAAACACCGTAGGAGGGGCTTGATAGCATTTTTTTTCGCTTAAAGGCACAAAATGTGATCAACATGTAAACGAAATGGATCACCAACACTATTTGTAAGGATTGTCTCTTTTATCTCTATTTAGTATAGGGCACCTGTTGGCATCTAAGGAAGCAACAGTGAATTGCAACTTGATTTTAATACATAGACTAACACAATGTTTACATGTACCCCACATGGTTCCTTAACTCTGATGATGTTATTCAGATCAGTCATTTCAGCAAGGTATTAGAATGTTACATCGTTAATGCCTGCAAACGGTTTTGAAAGTGCCTGCCTGCAATCTGCATGTCTGTACGCTGAGGGTATCGAGGATCGGAAGGGATTAATCACCGCAACCTAGCCAAAAAGCTTTATCCCCCTTTGTAGATAATTACATAACCGTGTTATACAGGGAAAAATCATCTCCGGTGAACCGCAAGCAGTGACACGGACGAGGAAATGTGCTAACTATCCGAAGATAGAAGCTTATTTGGCTCGTTGTGCGTCGAATCGTCAGGGGAGAGGATCTTCATCTTCCCCCGTTGCCACTGAGCTGGGCTCCTCTTCTTCCTCATCTTCTTCCTCCTCCTGCATGTGTGTTTCTGAGGGGACATCAAGGTCCAGTGAGAGACTGGGTGCAAAAGACTCGCCCACTCCCTGTTGCGCACGAAAGTAGGTTATACCTGCTGTGCATCCAGAGAGTGTTTTTCTTCTCATGGCAAGGATACGACAACACTGTTGCTAAAAACTCAGTATATCGTGCAGAGATGGTTCTCCAAAGGATTTTTCGTGCTGTTATTATGGGACCTCCGGGGTCGGGGAAAGGAACCGTGTCTGCACTCATTACCAAAACTTTTGGGTTAAGCCACATTTCCAGTGGGGACATTTTGAGATCCAACATCAGCAACAAAAGCGGTAAGATAGCGATGACCTAATTCAAACATACACCAAGGCAGTATATCTGTCCTTTATTTCTGTAAGAATGGTTTCTAGACACATAAGGTGTCTGGATTTTATAAACCACATTTGTTCGTATATTTAGACTTTGATGTATGACTTGTCTGTCTATGCTGCATGAAGCACTTTGTGGATTTTAAAAAGTTCTCTAGAAATAATTTAAAATATATAAATTAAAACAAGAAGTCATGAGACTGCACCTTTAGATTATTTGAGGTGTAATGATAGGCTACTTGTTACACAAAAACACACACGATTATATCTGTTTTTATAACCTTGTTTTCTTGAGAATTCACTCTTTGAAACCACCTACACAATGTATTTCATGCCCAAAACTTATGTATATTAAACACAATCTAGACCATGACATGAAGCGAGACATTCCCTCACTTTGGGTTGTTTCTGGTCTGCTGTGATAAAGGAGCCACTCCTACACCAGTTAGATGTCCTATCTTTTTGAGGGCTTGAATACTGTGGATTCAGATAAAGAGGGTGTAAAGATAAGGCTGCACCTTTGTCCCTTTAGACGAGTAGTACAGACAAAGAGCTTTGTTATAAGGCATATGAACCTGCAGCAATGTAAGGGCCAACATTAACATACATCTATGCATGTTGTTTCACGGTAAAGCAGGCATTGTAAAGCTCCTCAGTTGAACTAAATCCCTTTTGTTGTTAGCATCTTTGCCGCTTCACTGCAGCAGCTGGCATTCAAACAGTTCTTCTCATTGACTTTCCCAGTTTAAATCTCTCCCAAACAGTCCTTGGATCTTAACTAGTGACCTTCAACTTCCTAAACACTCACTTTTGTCAGACTGAAAATATGAAATGGCTGATTTTGGTGTGAGAATTGCAAACAATATGGTTTACAGAGACCAATGCGTTTACCTCACAAAATCCTTCTTTTGGTTGTCACTTATACTTGACTATGTTCCTTGCTAAACTGCTAATCATGCACGTAGCATTTGCTATGGTAACACCATGTTTTGGGTTCAGCTTGCATGCCCAAAACATATAGTGTGCCATTTTAAATTCATCCTTCAGCACCTAAATAATGTATATCTGTTTAATACTTTAGATATTGCTGTATGTGTTTGAAAGTCTATTTTTTTTTTTACCATTTAGCTTTATGGCTACACACTAGGTCACACCAGAGCAGTATGTGAGCACATTCAGCTCATTTCTTCAAGACTTGTCAGGAAGTTCCTTTTTTTCAGCTGGACTCATATCAACTCAAGTGGAAGTGAAAGGGAAAAAAAGAAACTGTCATGCCCCTGAACCCAGATTCTCCTGTCAAATGTTCCATTAAGTAACTTTACCCAGACATCTTTTTGCTTGTTCAGCTTGGTTGTATGTTTGCAACACACACTATAACAACTATGAACTGCACTGATACATCACATGGATACAAGATAGGTGTGTTGTGAATGCATTTCTTTGTAATTCAGGAAGACCTCATGTTTTCATAAATGTTGGTACTTTTTTAATAACTTAAGAGACATAGAATGTATCATTCTTAAGTCCATTATAGTCAAGGGTTGAAGCAGCTAAGTCACAATATTGTTATTTTGCTGGAGTAATTTAATAGCAATAGATGCTAGACAAATAGGTAGGCTACAGATAATTGTTCTGTGGTTTGAGCAGCATTTGAAAAGTCAAGATAAAAAAATGCTGTTGTGAAAAAGACTGAGTTATGTAATGAACAGCATCCTCTCTCTGTTGTTCTGTTTGTATGTCAGAGCTGGGTCTGTTGATGAAGTGCTGTATTGATCAAGGTCAGCTGGTACCTGATGACGTCATGTCCCGTCTCATCCTGCGTGACCTGAGAGTGATGGACCACAGCAGCTGGCTGCTCGATGGTACGAGCATTATTTCTGCTGGGAATCGATTTCTAGTAATATCATATTGTCAGCATTGTTTGTTATAGAATTGTGGGATAATGAAAGCAAAGTTAAATTCATATCATAGATTTTCTTTGACTTTTTTGTCCTTTACTGTTAAAATCTAATGTTGGTATAATTTATCGGTACCACTTTACAATAAGACTACCCTTATAAACGGTTTACGAATAGTTTGTAATTAATGTATTAATCAGGTTGTGAACACTTTATAAATCATTAATAACCTTTATAAGACATGATATAAACAGGGCAACTGTGACCGGTTGCTTGCCAAATAGTGAGCCCAAATGTATCTGTACTGCTAAGCCTTATATTGGCTACCTAGCTTACTTTGTTTTCTTCATCAGCCAGCATCCTTGGTATCTGTTGTTCACTGAGTTGATTCTCGCTAAGTAGCCAATATATTAGTCATCTT
>NW_011370640.1:423929-455576 GCF_000735185.1 Notothenia coriiceps
GCCAAATAGTGAGCCCACATTTAACTGTACTGCTAAGCCTTATATTGGCTACCTAGCTTACTTTGTCTTCTTCATCGGCCAGCATTCTTGGTATCTGTTGTTCAGTGAGTTGATCCTCCCCCCATCCATCTTGATGTTTCTTGGCATCTCTTATGAACATTTATTTACGAGTTACTAACATTTATAACTGCCAAAAGGGAGTCTTGTTGTAAAGTGTAAAACACATTCCCATTTATTAATGAGTTACTACCATTTATAATAATAAGGGCTCACTATTTGGCAAGCAACCGATCACAGTTGCCCTGTTTATCTCAGGTCTTATAAAAGCTTATTAATGATTTATAAAGTGTTCACAACCTAATACATAAATGAATTACAAACTATTTGTAAACCCTTTATAAGGGTTGTCTTATTGTAAAGTGGTACCAATTTATCTTATCCTTACCTCACTCAACTTTTGTCTGTCTGCTTCTTGACCAGGATTCCCTCGTACAGTACCCCAGGCCGAAGCTCTGGATGACGCACACAGTGTGGACACAGTCATCAACCTCAATGTACCTTTCCAGACCATCAAACAGAGGCTCACTTCACGCTGGACTCACCTTCCCACCGGCAGAGTCTACAACGTGGATTTCAACCCGCCTAAAGTCCCTGTAAATACATCCTCTCTCACCTCTCACATATCCCGTTTTCAGGTCTTGTCAGTATGTTTCCATATATGCACGGATCAAATGAACAAAGTTGGGTTTGGGCACCTGTTTATGTGTGACTGCTGGCGGTCACGTGTTCTCTCTGTGGCTCTGATTTTTAGCACCTTCCTGCAAAATTTCCTGCAGTCTGGAGGAGAAAGACAGCTACAGTTAATCATTGGCTTTGGTTTTTCTTCAAAGCCCTGTTTTGAGAGAAAACACTATATCAGAAACAGACAAGGTGAAACTTAACCTATAAAGTCAATGCCAATTTTGTTGTCTTTCTTTAGTTCTTTAAGCCCCTGCCCTTAAACAGCTTAAATTATTTGAGGCATAACTTAAGTGTTGCAAATGTGAATCATTAATTTCATGCAGATTTTTTGGGTCAGTGCATTCCCTGCTGTTCCCTCACAACCCAGAAGTGCTCTTTAGAGAATGTGCAAGCTCTCTTGGTAAACTAAAGGCACTGTCATATTCCTGGAACTGTTTTTGAAAAACAACATCTGCTGAAACACTCAAGGGGGTATGTCTCAGACCAAAACTTTGACCGTTTATTTTGTGCGTTTCTTTCACACTGCCTTGAGATAATGTCAAAAACAAAATAACACATAGACCTTGACTTTTCATTCTAGTCTTTCTTAAAAAGGCAGTTCAATATAGCTGCTACTGTGCAGATACGTTTTTGTTGTGCTGGTTAACTAGCGGAGTCGCAAAATCTGTTAGTTAACATAAATGCTAACTCATTTCCGGCTCACTCATTCATGCAACAAGTTATACCTCAAAACCTAATGACATTACAATCAGTCTCACTGTACTTTGTGTTTAGTGAGGAAATGTGAGCGTGCTAATCTAAGCTGGCAGATAAAAATGGCAAACGTTAACTACTGAAAATCAGTTTGCTAGCCTGTTAATGTCAGAAATTCTACTTTATTTCATGGTAAGTGGAATTTTTCATGCCAAGGAAGATTTAAACCCCTTTCACAACCTTTAACACATCATAAATTACAAAATTAATGACGATCCATTTATCTGCTCCAGTATCAGGGTCCTGTTATTGTGCATGCAAGCTTACTATCATGAGTCATTGTTAATTTTAGCAGCTCCTGTGCTTTTCCTGCTGAAACAGACCTGTGGTTCCGGACAAAATGTGGTTATAAAGGACAAAATGCTGGCATACATCCCCTAACTGTTTCTGCTATTCTGGCTAATGTTTAAACTCTACATGCTAACAGTGGCAACACATAGCTTAGACAGCAAATGCCTTTTAACGTTATTCAGCTTTTCCTATTTTCAGCCTGGTCTCTTTTCTAGGTCAGCTGGTTTAAAAGCCAACATCTGTGTTTCTTAAGAAGTGTTTACATTCGAGTCCCTTTACTGTGTCTGTATCCTGCAGCAAATGGACGCTACAATATTCTACCTGTCTCACCGGTTTCTCACCATTTAAGTCAGCAACAACCTGTGTTTGTGTTTTGTTCAGGGTTTGGATGATGAGACAGGGGAGCCTCTGGTCCAGAGGGACGATGACACACCTGATACGGTCACACTGAGACTGAAGGCCTATGAAAACCAGACAGAGCCCGTCTTAGAGTACTACAGGTAGTACTCATAAATCACCGCCACCCTGTTTCATATGTCTCAAATTAAATACATTCAGACTTTGCATATACTAACAACTTACCCTGCAGCCATACACAAAGAACCTAAAGAAGAAACACAGGCACGTGTTTGACTGCATTACAGCGTTAACCTCACACCAAGTGTTAGCCCCAATAATGCATTACAAAGCTACACCCATAGACCATATACTCCATATATAAAGGGCTACACCCAAATGTTGATGAACTTTGACCTTCGGCCTCTTTCTGCACATTCCTCACTGCTGGAGGCATGCCTAACAACCGCTTAAGAACCACATTCCAAGGGGACAGGCTTTGTGTCTAACTAAGTGCTTTTGTTATTCAAATTCACAAATATTTCCCCAAATAATTAGGAAAACTCTGGCAAAAGTACAAACACTAGAGAAATTAGGCTGTGGACCCAGTTTGTATGCGCATCATGATTTCTATTTCTGGACTAATTAGGCAGGAAAACATGTTTCTCAGTTCCCTCAAACCTCACATAGTGCTTAGCTTGTGTCCCACTTATTTTGACCACAATGTTTCAGAGGCTGTTCATCCTTTCCCCAAGGAAGAACAGAAAAGATGGCTGGGGATACAAGAAGATAGATTTACTTAAAAGGAGGAAAATATAACATTAAGGCTGTATTTTCTGTGTTTTTTCCAACCCCCCCAGGAGTAACGGTGTGCTAGAGACCTTCACTGGGACAGAAACCAACATGATCTGGCCGCACGTCGAGGCTTTCCTCCACAAAAAACTCTTCTCCGTCAAACAGAAAGTCGCATAGAAGACAGCCTGATCAGGAAAGCACAAGAAGGGGTAAAGTTTACCAGCAGAAACCACTGTACTCACATCGTCCAATCAGGTGCCTCTTTCTGTAAAACAAGAGCTATCTGTGCAATAATATATTCTGAATGTTCAAAGTGAAGAGCTCATAGAGTATGTCAGGAAGTGTTAGTAAGACAACAGATGTACTTGGAAAAGCCTCCACTTTTGCACTGTTTCAACAATGCTATTGACTTAAAAGAACTCTTAACATGTGTACATAAAGTAGCCTACTTCGAAAATGGTATTGTCTCTTTATATAGAAATGTGCCTTTATAAAGCCAGGAGACTTTAATGAAACAGATATTAGAAAATCATTGTTCCTAAATAAGAAGTTTTAGTGTTTCTAAATGCAATCATTAATACTTTTCTTTGTTGGTGAAAATAATGGGCACACACAAGATATTTTTAGAGACATTTCATTTTTTTGTAATCCTTTGAAAGCAATATGTATGGGCTTTTTGCCCTGGCATAACTGCCTTGGGGATGTGTTTTATGCAGTGGGAAAATACTAAAGGGAACTGTGCCATGTTTAACAAATTACTGCCAATTCACTTTAGCATTTAAGTGCCTCTTTCTGCTTGTAATAATGTATAAACTAGGGCTGCTCAATTAATTGTATTTTAATCGCGATTACGATTATGGCTTGAAACGATTACGAAAACAACGTAATTTTTTTTCAAATTACTTTTTATTTTTATTTGTTTCTCAGTTGAATTATACTTAAAGTTCAGGGTAATCAACTGTTAAAAACATACTGTTCACATTTTTTTTTCTCCAATAAATTGATGTTTTCAAAGTAAATGGATAATCGTTTTTAATAATCGTGACATCAATTATTGATGATTGACCCTAATAGAGATTATGATTTTTGCCATAATCGAGCAGCCCTAGAATAAACCAAACTTATTATTTGGAATATTTAATTATTTTAATTAAAAACAATCATGTGACAGCTTCTTTTGACCACCTTTAGTATTAAATACACCCCATTGATTCCATGTTAACCAGACATTCCTCATGACAACCAATTCTATAAATGTATACTGATATTTGCCATTTAATGTGTCTTGACAACTTCATTGAAATAACATCAGTTCTGTGTTACGTCATGTTAAAAGCCACATAAATGCTAATGTGCCCTGCAAATGTACTGTAGCCTCATTTATGCAGTGAATGTGTCCTGAATTCTACTGTGTATTTCTTTAACACTTGAATACAATGCTAAAAAGCACATCCTCTTCGTAGACAACTGTGTTATGAGTTGCATTAAGAATCACAATAAACCGGACGCTGGTTTACTGAATGTAGTGTGTTATTGTAAACCAGTACTGAATAACCTCTGCAGTCATTGATATAATTATTAGAATGATCTGACAGTTAAAGTAGCCTTCTTCAGCTGCTTTCCAACACTGTCTGACTCATGTATGAATTTGACACACAACAAACAAGAGGTTTTTTATTTTTATTTTTATTGGTGCCTACATTATCCAGAATGCAACTGAACACATACTTTCACATGGCTCTGGGTGCCTTATGCTAGTATCGGCTCCAAGCACAGATGAAGTGCTAGCTACAGAAGTCCACAATTTATCAAATGTTCACTACTTAGTTCTCTCAACAAACATCTAATAAATGTATCAGATTTAACAAAGAACTGTAGCAGTCAACAACAAAATACAAACATTTAGCACTTTGTTTTATATTTGAGTTAACAGCAGCAAGAGAAACCAATTCTTACAGTAGCCTTGAGAAGTGTATAACTAGATGTCCTACAGATTATAGCTTAGTGACAGACATTCTTATACTGTCAGTCTCACAAATTCTGTGATAATCTTTAAATCATTGAGGATGTTGAAACACCGTAGATAGTAGCCGCAGGTTCAGAAGAACAGCTTAAGCCATACAATTATATTGCATAGTTGATATGTGACTAAAAAAAAAGAAGAAAACAAAAACACATTTAGGATCACAACAACACATCGTTTTAGTTCCACTGCTTACAATACCTCCGTTTATGTTTACAGTATTTGATACTTCTTATATGTGCACTGTGCAGATCTGTGAAACAATGAAGAATGAAATGACAGGCACACTGCAGAAGCAACATTGCATCACACAGAAGCTTCAAGTCATAATAACGTGAATTGTACTTTAATGTATCCTACGGTACCTTTAACTCAACAGTCTGCAGCTAAAATGTCACTGATTGTGTCGGTCAGCATATTTTCACACTAGTTTTGACTGTCTTAAATAATGATTATGAATTGGACAGTTTATTGGGAGCCTGATAAATCTGGCAAAAGCTCTCTTAAAGTCTTCCAAAATGTCAAACAAATCAAGCTCACCTGAAGCCTGCTTGTAAGATAAAAATGAAAGAAAGAGATAGGATGACTGGGAACACAACAAAAAAACAAACAAAACCAAACGGTATGAGGAAAAATATTATTCACACTCCACCTCGAACTCTTTTTTTTTTTAACGGCAAACAGATATAAAGTGCAGGACACATTCAGACACAGACTTCCTTTCTGCTTACAGCACAAGGCTCTTAAAAAGACCGCCCCCCCCACACACACATGCTTTCAGCTCCTTAGTTGTACTTCCAAGAAAACTTTAACACACCTCTGAGTCCAGTCTGCAGAGCATTGGTATAAAAGGAGACTGACAGATGTTCCAGATGTTGAGGGAAGCTGGTAGAGAAAATGTAAGCTAAACCATTGCCTGTGTCAAATTTGAGGCTATGATTTTAAAATCGTCAAATACATGTATAAACTAAACAAAAGTAGTGATAGTAGAAGATATTTTTTGCTGTTAACACTAGAGACCAAGATTGCCTCAAACTTCCTTATAACATTTTGCCTGACTTTCGCCCTCTTTGCATCAAAACCGGTGTGCTTTGTCGAGTAATAAATGCCGAGTTGGAAAATGCACTATTGTCTATAGCTCATTATTCATCGCTGCATTATGTTAAGCTGCTTAAATAAATAAGCAACTGACTATTGCTGTAAAGAGTGGATTATGATGTCACAGAAGAGGACAATAAGAGCAAAGTCAGCCACGTAAACAATGATTATCAACATCTGTTGCTGTATGTGGACTTGAGATTCAATGGACTTTGTAGCCATTACGTGTGTTGAGTAAATTGCATGTGAATGGAAGATGTAGTCAAGGAGGAGGTCTGATTACCAAGACGCCTTAAGCCTCACGAGAAAACAAAATAACTACTTATTTTTTCAGAAGAACTTAAACATTAAAACCACCTCTAGTGTAATCTTTAGAGAAGTTATAATTCCTGACTGTCAGCCACTCAGCAAAGCGGTCAAAGATTACCATCATTGAACTCTTGATTCACTTAAATCCAAAGAGGCAGCTGTCAACAAAATAATGATTGACAAAAGCAAAGTAAATGTTGCACCAACAATCTTAATTCCTCCCAACTCTGCAGCTAACTGCCTATCCTTCCAAACAGATTGCATTATTTATCCTCTCCTGTTAAAGAGCCAGATACCTTTGTGCTGCTTAATACATGCAAGTCAGTTGTGAGTCCAAACACCGTGAGATGAATCTGACCTGTTGAACAAACCATTTACTCCTATACCGTCATTTCCTTATAGCCAAACAAGTTGCTGGAGAAAACACAAACCCAGGTTAGCCCAACTGGAGCGCTTGTGCTCTCTGTTTTTGTTACCGATTCAAACATCACGCCATTCAAACACAAGCATTTTTTTTACCGAATATAAAAAGTTACGCCGACTGACATTAGATTGAGAAAACGTGTACATTTGCCGGGAAGGATATTTGTTTTCCGTTCCAGGCGAAACACCACAGGTGAACTTTCTCATGATCCAGACTGTTTGACAACTGACTTGTGTGTTTTACAGTAGCTACAGTATGGTGCTACATGATCAGTTGTTTCTATTAAATGAAAATCTTCAGAAAAAGCCAGCATCTGTCAGTCATGCTGTCCACGATTCATTAAAGCAGCGTTTACAATATTCCTTTCAAGTCCACTAACCTGAGTCCTACTTCAGGGATTTGGTTCCTAACTGCCCAAATAAGTGGTTTAGTATTATTTGTATTGCCTGGTTTAAATGATCAATTGTTGTTGTTTTTTTCCTACCATGTAAGGTTTCCCTTTTTCTCCAGGAGAAATCAAAAATGCAACCAGCTTAAAGGATATCAGAAATCCATCTGCACCACCAGGATTATGTTGCTACGCGTGCTTTTAGCCGTCATGAGACACTGCAGGAACTCCACAGTATGGACAACACCGAGGAATGTTTCTTATCGGCAAAACATTGTTTCCTGCAGTGTGAAAGACCGATCAAGTCTCCTTTTATTCCTGCTCTGCTCTGCTGGGTATAGAGGACTTTAAAACTCCTAAATGGGGAGGCGGTGGAGATGGAGGAGAAGCAGGAGCCTAGGAGGTCTCCATCATGCGCATATCGTCCGTTTCTGCACCGTCGTCCTTTGTCCACCTCCCTGTGCTTGTCCACAGTCCGTCCTCTATGTAACGCTTCTTGGGATACTCGGACACCTAGAGGAGGGGGAGAGAGTCCATTTCATATCAAAAAACATTCACAGGTTACTTTAGTTGTTACTTTATCAATACAGGAAGCTCAGGAGAAGGCAGGTTATACATAAGTAAAGCTCCACAGTGTAACTTTACCCTCATGCACAAAATCAGTCTGAATGTGGCTGGAGAAAGACGGATGGAGAGATCCCTGTCGCCTAGTTAGAGGATTATATCATGCCCTAATCTGAGTTTAAGCTTAGATGATCATGAATTCACAAATGTTCAGTAGAGATTTTAACCATGAACTAAAACACACAAACATGTGCTTTTCTTTAAAAGAGAGCAGCTTCTCGTGTACTTATTCTCTGCAAACCACCACTCAGAGACTGATTACAAGTTCAAACAACCGAAGCACAGAGAAGCAACGGGACCAGGAGCTTCACTTTCAACAGGCTTGATCACATTCCTGAGTAGCCATCTTCCCTGTGTGGGAGAAGGGGGGGGAGGAAGTGTTTTCTTTTTTTCCCCGAGAAGAAGTTTTGGCAGCCTATCAAGCTGCGAGGCCCACGGAGGGGAGGAGGCCTCTTTCTGTCTCGCCAACTAAAGGCTTACAAACTACAGAGATACAGGTTAAGTAGCCAGCATGTGGAATATGCTATTTGGAAATGATTTATTCTTAATAGTGAAATAGATTAAAACAAAATACCTCAGGCTTCTGTCCAGTGATTATGTGCTCACATTGGAGCTAATACACCACTGACGTAGGAGAATAATAACGTCTGAGTGGGGATTTACTGTGATACCTACGCTGCTGATACGATGATTAGATGGAACACTGATGGTGAGGCTACTATCTATTGAAACAGGAATTCATTTGTATAACCAAGTAATACATATAATATAATCATTTCTTTCTTTATCACAGATGTTAATCACCCCGAGGCTCTCTCCATCGCCATTTAAGAAACTTTTAGATTGTTATACTGCGTCTGTTTATTTCAACAGCCTTGCAAAGCAAACCCCTGAAAAAACCGGTTTATTTAGCCCATACATTAGAATGGAAGTTTTGACTTGGTTTTCTTTCTTGTAACAAGTTACAATAATTGCTTAAGGGTGACACACTGATGCAACACAAGAGAAATATATTGACTATTCCCTTTCGCACTACTGCTCCGTTATCAAAGTTTCTGTGTGGCAGATGTTAGGATTTTAAAGAGACACATAATGAACTCCATCTTTGGGCAGCTGCTGGAGGGCTTACTTGAGTTTTATCACAGGTTTTCTGACTTCCCATGCATTTTTCCCTGGTGCACTTTTACAATTTACTGTATGTGAAAATTGTTATTTGCATATTTTGTGGGAATTATACCACTGAAAAATAGAATACGAATGCTGATGCTCTAAAATCCAGCATCCAACTAAAGCCTTATGAGTTCTCCATTTATCAGAGCACTAACATTCCGTAACTCAGTGGCGCCATCTGCCAGCTGAGTAGAGGAACTGCAGCCTGTGAAGAGGAAAAGCACTTACTATAGGAAACGAGTCCAGGGCTTCTTTGGGTTTAACTCTGCAGTTTGTGTCACTTTGTTGTGGTTCTACATTATGGAGTGCGTCACATCTGGACCTGAGTGCGGATTCTCTCACTCTCTGTTTGAAGGCCTCGAGCTCTGAATGGAAGACTTCTAAGTAGACGTCTTGTCCTTCCTACGGAACAACAAAGCGACAATATTAGAAAACATGCATAGCTTTAAGCAAACTTGTGTCACGGAGTGTTTCGCACCCATCTCATTTTAAATCACCATGCCCTTGCTTTTTAACTGTAATATATCATTCCTGCACCCCTATGGAGACAGTACAATCATGGCTGGAGCTAAGGAGAACTTAAACATGTATTGTGCATTATAACGAAATACAAAAATTGGGAAAAAGGCAAACGAAATGTCCTGAAAGGTTACCCATATTGGAGTCCAAACGGGGGCTTTAAATATTAAACCATTTACATTTATACAAACTCCTCTTCGCCTTTTTAACCCAGGAGAGGACAGTTTTGGGGATCGAGGGGATTCATCTCAGGTCATGTTTGGTCTTACTTTGGCTTTGTGGAAGAAGTGTCTGAAGCAGCCTCTTGGATCCTGCTGAGAGGTCGAGGCCATCTCCAGGATGAAGCGCATGACGACAGCTTGGTGCGCCACCTGCTCCATCAGGGCTTCTTTCTGCAGGACAAAACACCATTTTGATGTCATGTTCAAAAACATATGTATTATGTCATTTCTGGATTTATTGTACTACTTTGACAAGTGAAACACTTTGATTACACTAATGAAAATGGCCAGATGCATTCTAATCTAAAATGACTCCACAACTGTGTTTTCAAGATGTCTGTGAACATGCTCAGGCAGTGGTTCTATGTTTAAAACGTGTTTGGAGTATTTCACTGGATCAGGCTTTGACTACACATATTACAGGTTTTGTTTTTATAAATAACAACAACCGGGTTTTTTCAGTACATTACCCCCTCTTGCTGTAGTCTCATGCACCACAGAATTAAGTAGTTTGCCGTCTCCTCACAGATGATCTGAGGCATCTCTGCAAGGAATCGTTGACTGTCATCCCATCTGTGCAACATACCTGACACAAAGATAAAAAGCATAACGGTTCATGTTGGCTGGAAACAAAAAAGGTTTACTGTTAAACACAAATCAGGTGCATGCAAATCTTTAAAAAGGCCGTAGTACATACATATCAAAACAAAAAGCTGACCCAACTTTTAAGTCCTCACCTAGTTGCCTGTGGCTGTCAAAGAACATAACTTAACCCAAATCCTACATGTCAAATGTGCACTCCAAATTCTATCCACCATTATAAACCTCCTCTTGTACTTAGTTGATTTTAGTCATAACAGACGTTGCCTTCAACACATTTTATTCAACTAAAAGTCCCAACAAGTATGAGGGCAAGACAATTCATGAAAGAAACTTTATATTTGAAGTCTCATTTACCAAAATGCCGGAGCTCTTGGTCAAACTTTTGAAGAAACGTCTTGCACTTTTCCTGATCCATATCTTCAGGGAGATGTTGAACATTGATAATACTCTGGAAGACAGAAAAGACAATGACTAACTTCTGATATTATAAAGAAAATGGTTACAGACAGTAAGTATACAGTTAAATAAGAACATGTAAATAATCAACACAATATAAATGCTCTATTTAAATACTCCATGTCATCTCTATGAGTCATGAGAGCTCACTTAAATTGTGGAGCAAACACACACAAAACGGATAGTTTACCTTATCAAAAACGTCCCAACTACTGGCAGCTCCGAGCACAGGACTGCGGCTGGGCTCCTGACCTCCCAGCATGCTCTCCTTGCGGCGCCACTCCTCCTCAGTGTGCGTGAGTTCGGTGGGGCAGGCCATTGTCCGAGCACGCTCCTGCTCCAGGGACTCTGAGCTGTGGACGCCCAGGGAGCAGAGCTGATCCTGGGCCTCAGCCAGTCTCCAGCTGGACACGATGGAGGCTTTCACACAGCGGCCCTGACACAGCGACGCCATGGCACAATCACAGCGGTGCGACAACGGTGACTGATGGGAGGAGAACAGATGAAACAGATATTAGGACTAAGAGAAAGGTAATATACTGTCAGAGAGTTGAGTCAAATTGATAGTTAATCCTCATCACATACACATTTATTACATACAAGGTGTGCTTTGTACCACTAAACCAAGTCAAGTATATTTAAATAGCATATCTAATGCAACAGGCATGGACTTAATGCGCTTCAAAAGTAAGGGCTGTATGATATGAGGATACTATGCGATGACATTGTTGAATATCCAAAAATGATATTGCTTGCAATAAACAAACACATGACCTCAGTGCCGTTCCTTTATTCTGTTACAACATTATGCACACACAAAATACATTGAAATGTTTTCACAAGAATAGAGGAAAGGGTGCAAATCTAAAGTAAATGAATACACACTTTTACTTGTATAGGTTCTGCTTATTTAATAATCCTGCAGTAAAACAACATCCTCATGATGCTCTTCCTCCCCAAGTTTTCTAAATAGTCCAATTACACTTTTTCCATAGATAGGCTCTTCGCTCACACTCAATCACAAAAGAAATGCAATCCATTGGTTCAAGAGCTTTCAACCACAACCATGCTGTGTTTGGTACAGGGTGGGGCGAGAGGGCTAAAAATAACATACTTTCCATTTTGATCATGGCTCCCAAAACATCTAAATCCTATTCTAGTCAACAACAGACAGCAGAACACACAGCTGTCAATGTCTGATAATGTTGAGGACCTGTGGGATTAAATTGAGAAGGAGAGCTGCTGCTGCTTCATGTGATGATGTGGCCTCTTAATCTCCCCATCTCACATATACATGATCTCTCTCTGGAGCTGATAGTATGTCCTGACAGGATCGGGACAGCCTGAGATCTGCATTCTATTTCGATGTGTAAGAATGTATAGCTAGCTTAATATATAGCTAGAGCAACTGGGTGGACATGAGGTCAGCATTCACTCTGGCATGCAGCCTGGACCCTGGTGACAGTTATTGTCTGCACGCTATATGCTAGCTAGCTGCTAATAAAATGACAGATGGTAGAAACTGATCCACTGAATACACGTAGAAAAACATGCTCAAGCACATGTGTTGTTTTCAGGCAATGAAAGTTGTCATGAACCAACTTTACTCATCCCTAAACAGGTTTAGCTAGTTAGCATGCTTTTAATACCGTTAGGTTACCTCAGCGATGCCAAAGAAGGTAGTTATTTCGTCAACAACGACCCGACCTCTAGCGTGAGGTTATTACCTGCTGGTGAGGATGAACACCGATGAAGCCGTTGGCTGCTCGAGCTGGGTCACTGCTCGACTCTTCATCATGAAGTAAAGCGCTGTTACCAAGCCACTCCATTGCTGCTACGCAACTAGCAGACTAGCTTTGCTCCGCTAGCTGATGCTAGCTGTTTTGAAGAAGCTCCAACAGTGTGGCTCTCTGCTGTCAGCTGTTTGCCAGAGTTGTATTTGATCTAAATGTCCCTCTGGTGAGTCAGCTGAGCTGACGGCGTAATATGAAGCACCGCGGCAGGCAGTTTGGTTCCTGAAGTACAGCGTTAGCTATAAAAACAACAAGCACTAGCTGCCCCAACTCACCCCGGCGGCTGCGTTTTTCTAGAAGTGACGCGCAGACTCAGAACACGTGGTAAACAACTTTGACCACGTGACTCTGTCTCCTCTCATAACTTTAGCTATTTTTTACTTGCAAAGCCATGCAACATGACTAATTTGAGACGAAAATATAAACTATATTATCCGATTAAACGCTGATGCATTCATATGTGTATATATATATATGTATATATTCAAATGTGTTGCTAATAAAGGTGGCGCTAATCTCAAATACTTTATTAACTTCTAGGTAGCCTTATTAAAAATACACCATAATTGATAATTTAAATATATTTGAGTAATAATCATTTGGATCTGCAAAGTTGATTAGGCTACAGCTGTCAAATAAATGTAGTATAAATTACAATAATTAAAAGTATAATATTTGCCTGAAAAGTAGTGGAGAAGAAAGATAAAGTAACAAGGAATGAAAATACTCAAGTGAAGTACAAGAACTTCAAAATTGTACTCGAGTACAGTAGCCTACTTGGGAAATGTACGTTGCCACATTCCACTTTGTTTGTCATTGAGTGGCTTTAGTCAGGAGGGGGCGATATTGCTCTATTTACAGATGATCGACATGTATTTCACAAAATCTGAAATAGGCCTACACAAAAAAGACACCAAGAATTCACAATAGCTCCATCCTCAAAGGTTTGTTTTTAGTTTGTATTTCTATAGAAAATGAGTCACTTAACATTGCAACTATTTCAAAGCAACTTGTTTAACAAATAGGAAATAAGTCATGTGAAACATTCGTTCTGTACAATTGAAGTTAGCATTTCTGAGAATCAGATCTCCTTCTAAGGATGTGTTCAATGTTTTCCTAGTGTATAAGGTCCTGTATGGAGAATAGGAAATAGTGACAAACTAGTAGAATCTATTAAAGAAGCAGAACAAACAGGGTTCGCGTATTGAAATAACAAAATAACATGTATTTAAAGTAGACAAAGAGATTCAATGTTAAAAATAAGTTAATAATATTAACCCTCCCACCTCTCTCTCGAAGGAGCCAGGCTTCCTGCTCTTATTTCCCAGAGTTCCCGGCTGCTGGCAGGAGAATGCTGGGAATATCCGGAAAGGAAAGGGAAGTGACATCACAGCGGTGACCTTCCGTACCAGGCCATATCACCTGGTGCAACCAAAAACACACACACCCACCCACGCACGCACGCACGCACACACATACACACACACACACACACACACACACACACACACACACACACACACACACACACACACACACACACACACACACACACACACACACACACACACACTGAGAGGCCGTATTGACACACTTCAGTATGCTTTTCAGGAGAGGAGAAAGAGCAAGTTCCCATGAAGAGAGAGAGGAAGCGATAACTTCGAGTATGCAGAACTTTGCATAGACAGGCTGAGTTAAACACATGTTTGGCAGGAAAAATTCCCAGCATGCTGGTTCCTCACATCAGCTCAGAGGTTTCTCAATACTCAAATTTCCCCTCCTCGACTCCTCGATTCCTCGGTCCTCCGGTAGTGACCCGGAAATGAATTTCAGCGCGCCATTTTGAAGGACATCTAATTTCTCTAAATGCACTTCGAAGACCGAGCATCGAGCATCGAGGAGGCTCTCTGGAGGAGCTCTAACAGAGGAGACACTGATGGGTCCTCCACGGCTCCTCCGCGGAAGCATTTCCGGGAACGGTGGAGGGGTGACGCACGGCCGGACTTATCTCAGCCAATGACAGCTCTGCATGCATCCCTTGGATATTATTTTAGTAACTGCTTTCATCGCAACGCAATGTTTACAGTGAGAACAGCTGTGAGGTCCGTGCAGAAAGCAGAGCAGTGTTTAAAATATATATCACTCAGTATAACAGGCCTACATTACTTTCTGTATTTGTATGCTTTAGTTTAGTAGATATCTACAAACAAAGAGTCGATATTTTTCTAAGACCATTTATTGCTTCACATAATAAAATACACAACGGCTGTATAGCCTGATTATGCTTTAGGAGCTGTAGGTCTGTGTGGTACAGTGTGTAGGTGTGTGTGTGTTTGGTACAGTGTGTAGGTGTGTGTTGTACAGTGCGTAGATGCGGCGGACAGACGGGTCTCAGTTGGTTTGGGGTCCTATGCTTACTTTTAATACTTGTACAACTTTTGGCCCGTAATTTCAATTCCCCATTTCAGCGACCAGAGAGAAGGGGGGATATATCCAGTCTCTGATTGTGTTACGTTATTATGAGAGTGCTCTCATACTTGTTTGATTCTGAAATTGTAAATATTTATATAAATATATGTGTGTGTGTGTGTGTGTATATGTCCGCATCTGTAGCCTGTTATTTTCTCATTATACCGCACTGTCAATGAATTAAAAGTAAATATATAAGTGGTCATGAACACATCTGTCCATCAGACAGAGGGCTGCTGTGCCTCCTGTCATCATTAATGGGCGTCTCTTTAAAATGACCGCTCAGAGGAGAGGAGTTCTCATTTCTCTAACCGCCTGCTGCTTCCACTCCTCTCCTCGGTTCCCCTCCTCAGTCCTCCGCTCGCATCTCCTGTGGGCGGCACCAAGTCTCGAGGAGTCGAGGAGGGGAAATTTGAGTATTGAGAAACCTCTAGCGTCTTGCTTTTCCCAACTTGGCAAACCATCTTAAGTTAACCAGAATGCTTCATTACTACACAATTCATGGTTAGTGTTTTGGTAGAAGTGAGCATACAACTGGAAACAGAGTACCCTGCAATTACTGTGAAAGAGTTTGTAAATGGATGTTTAAATAGAGTTTTGCTTTTTTTTTTTAAACGTCTACTTCATTTTCACTTCTTCATTTTTTGATGCTTTGTTCACCTTTGAGGAATACGAGAAAAACAAAAATATTCTACAATGATTTTAGGTAACAACAGTTGAGTAATTGATGTACAAAAGTTCAATTTGTGGACATATCTTTAACATTCAGGACCGTTCAAATGATAAAACCAGACCTCCATCTTCCCTCACAATACAGAATACTCCCCCTACTGTCCGAATGAAGCCGAATACCTCCAGTCTTCCACCACACTGTTGTAAGCACGTTTCACCCTCAGCCAGGCCCTCAGCAGACCTTTAACTTTAACACCTGCTTAGGCTCCGGCTTGTTTTAGCAGTTTAATTTAATTAAATTTCCCTGGAAAAATATTTTTCACCAAGTACATTTAATCAGGCAGTAAGTTGGCCTATAGTTAGGAGGCCCGGTTTGTCCATATGATGTCCACACCTATGTTTGCAGTTCCACTAAAAATGACTTGCTCCATTACCCCTACCATGGTTTATTTAACAGAACTGTTCACATTTTGTGCTCCCCCAATAGTCATCTAACCACCATGGGGTTCTTTAAACTCAAGTATCATTTACAGAGTTGCTTTTACTTATGATTGGTTTTGTTGAGAATATTTATTTCTAAATTTGGAAGCATGGCTTATTGGTACATTGTTGTAATGGAGCTTTTAGATATTTCAAATTCTTCCACCGCTGCAAATAAAAAATCCTACACTTAACCAAAAACAGATAGAGAAAATACAAAAGTGGATAGAGGGAAGGCAAGAACATGCTGCACAAAGCGAAACAGACGTCAATACACACAGGTTGCACACAGATGGGAGCTGGACACACACACAGATAACATATGGCCTGTAGTGGAGATATTTACTGAGTTTGGAGAGCGTCTCAGAGGTTACATTCTTTAGGAGAAAAGGCTGCAAAACACATATACAAACCCACGTACTTGCACAAACACAGACATAGAAAGACACATGCACACAGACAATGATATATAGAGAGAACTGTGCACAGGGGAGGAATGGCTAAAGGAGAGATGCCAGGAAAAAGGATGGAAGAGAGAAAGAACATGCAGAAGTCTCTTGATGCCAAATCAAGCAGGGAGGGAGGGGGGATGAGTAGTGATGGGGGAGAGAGAGGGAGAGAGAGAGAGTGTGTGTGGTGGAGACGTCATTATACACCATGACAAAAGAAGAAGGGATTCTCTGGTCAGCTGCTGCTGCCACTGTCTATTGTCCTGCCGACGGAAGACCCCCCCCCCACGAACACACGCACGAACACACGCACACACGAACACACACACACACACACACACACACACACACACACACACACACACACACACACACACACACACACACACACACACTCTCTCATCTTGTGTTGGACATCACTTTCTTTCCTTCTCCAAGTTCAACTCTGATTACATGGCAGACCAACTGGCGGCCTCGGACATTTAAAGATCAGGCACCTCCCCCCCCCCAAAAAAAACCCAGCTGTGTGTTCTCAGTGTTTTCTGTAAGTCTGAGATCCAACAGATGTTTGCTCCAAAAACACAGATTCCAGAAAAATGTGTGAAGAAAATTGAGGCGTGGAGCAAGAAAAACATGCTAACTTCAATGTGACTAAAGTAGATGCGAAGTTGCTTGTTGAAGGTAACATTGAAAAATATTAGTTGTAAAAGCCTATAGCCTTTTGAAAGTCAATACATATCAATATTTATAATATGTTGAAATTATATTATTGAAGTTATAAAAAAATAATATGTGATAATAGATGACATCATATGCATATACAAATAATTCAATACATTATTCATTAACTTTTAATAAAAGGTGTAATGTACAGCCTTTTGCCCAATATAAACACTATGTTTAGCAGTCTGCCTGATCCAAACTCTACTTTAGTGAATACAGAGTAACTAATTTAAACACTTTTTTGGGGTTATTTTTATAGGTGGAATTGATGAAAAGAATCTGCTCAATTAAAAGCACAAGAGTGCTTGTAATTAGTTGTTTTCCACCCATGGAGAAGTTGAATTGTCCTTAAAGAGGGATGTTTTAGACGAAGAGGCGATAAATTCAGGCAACTAATAGAAGCAGCTATGAATGAAGCTCTTTTCTTCCCTTTGTGTGAGCCGTGTATGTATTCGCCTCACGTAGTGGCCAAAGGTGCTGAGCTTTGCAATATCATTTATCTACCTCCCTGGTGTGTAAGGAACCGCACACTGGTCAGGTTTAAGAATATCAAAATGTGTTTGTGTCAAAAGTTGCCAGTGTGAGTTCACAAATGTTGTTTTTCCGTGTGTCATTATTTCTGCTTTTAAATCAATCCAGAGCCAATGACCCTTGACCAGCAGACCTCAGAAATCCTCCACTGTCTCCGCACAGTGTGTGACACTAGGGTCCGTTCTGCTTTGATTGACCTCTCTTTGACACACACACACACACACACACACACACACACACACACACACACACACACACACACACACACACACACACACACACTCACTTGGGCTATATGACCACTCAGTGACACTTGCAGACAGACAGACACAATGGCAGAGCGAGCACATTCCTTTCCCCAGGTGGCATAAAAGACCTAGCCAGATCAATGGCCTAATGGGCTCCACACCAATGGCCGACGATCATTAACCCCCGATGAGTGCGAGTTCCTCATAGCCAGACTATTGTGTGACCAATGTGTCTTCGTATACAAACTATTGTGTGAGGGTTTCTTCTGCCGTGTGGAGCTGGTTAACTGCTGGATGAGGGGTCTAACTTAGGGCATTAGGTGGTGACAACTGTGGAGAGCTGGACATTGACATGTGTAAAAACAGGTGTTTCACAGTGACAGGCACACTGTGGCAGATTGTAACCTCCTATGATTGTAACAGGTATATTAACTCAAGTAAAGTTATCGAGATAGTATTTATATTGTCATTGTATACAAATAAATATTTTCACTTCATTTTTTGTATTTACCGGTAGTTGCTTTCCATGTTAACACATTAGAGTTGTGAATATAATGAATAAACACTCTTAGTGCATGAAAACTGAGTACTTTTAATAGACATTTACCTTGATTTTTTGTTTGTTTGCAAACACATAAGACTGCATAAAATCCATGTCATGAAAATGGAAATATGTGACAGGAGAGGTCAAAAACAACAATACTCCACACATTTTTAATCACGAAAAACGGGGGGAAAACACAGAAAATACAAGAGAAGCCCTCAAAACGAGCAGAACAAATAACCAATCGCTAGAAAACTATCAAACAACTACAAACAAATACATGAAAAGCAATACAGGTTGGGATGCTTATTTACTTAAATGGATTACAGGACTGTTTGTCATAGTTGCGTTTTTGTTTGACTGTGTAATTCACTAAAGAACTAAAAGTAATTTATTGACATTTTGAGAATTTGTGATGACACCACTATCAAAGCATGAGGTTTCTGGAGAAGTATTATACGCATTAAGATGTTTGTTAAATTAAAGAGTTACCGTGGCATCACAATTATATTTTCTATCCCTGTTGTCCACCCCCTCTCTTCCTCACTTCAACCCCCCAACAGCTCCCAGATTCAGCAGGAGCTCACTCCATCCCTTTCTCCTCCAGGCCTGCACTCCAATTCCACTGGGTCCTGTGTGTGTGTGTGTGTGTGTGTGTGTGTGTGTGTGTGTGTGTGTGTGTGTGTGTGTGTGTGTGTGTGTGTGTGTGTGTGTGTGTGTGTGGGGCTGGTGGTGGGAGGACAATGGGCAGTAAGGGGGCTGGCTGAATGGGACCATTGAGTCTGCTCAGCCAAACAGAAAAGCATCTTCCATCTCACTTCAAAACCCACAGTTTCACTCTGTACAACCAGGCCTTTATTCTCCATAATTACTCCCTGACACACATGCACATGCGCACACACACATATATATATACTTACATACATACACACACACACATATATATGCACATTTAGAAATATGTATATTAATTAATTTATGGGCCAATTCCAAAAATAACATAGCCAGACTGACTCTTGACAGTGTAGAAATGTTAAAAGTCGAAATGGTACTGTTCAGTATTACAACACGACAACTCAACATGAAAGATCACTTGTAAAAAAATAATATTTAGAACGTTTTATATACACATTTTTATAAATTTGAATTGTTGTATACAGCTGTTTCAAGTCTATGACTCAAAAGAGGATAACAAGTGTTATGATGTAGATTCAAAAATGAATATCCTCATTGCAGTCCAGCACAATAGGAACAATGTCTTCTTGTTAAGTAGAAATTAAGCTGGTGGATAATAATTTGACGATACAAAATCATATACTGAGATCATTTTTTGTTGAAATCTTCATTAAAGGTTGTCGGTCAGCAGTGACTAAAGACAATAGTTCCCTCATGAAACTGCTCTCAACAAGCTGTATTGATGTCATCATTTCTGGAAAGAGTCTTTGTTGTTGAATTTTTTAATAGTATGTTTTTTGCACACATCTCTATGGCAAATATCTCAAACTCTCAAACCAAAACGATCTTGGTTGATGAAAAAAAAGCACTACAGGCATGTGAAAACAAATTGTATTTCTTAAACTGTGGGTGAACTGTCCGTTTAAGATTGAGAAGCAACATGGGCAACATCTTTCTGATTCATAAAAGCTGCAGTTTGCACAATAACTTGGACCTGCATACATGTTAATATATTTAACAATCCGGAATCAAATATGTGTTTGTTTAATTCATTTCTTATTTTAACAGTTACTTACCTGTATATAATTGTATTTGTATCTTTAATTGTATTCATCTTGTTTGAATCTGGGCTGTCCTGTTTCTCACTCTCACTCTGTTGCTGCTTAAACTCCTGAATTTCCCCACGGGGATTAATAAAGGTCCATCTTATCTTATCTTGTCTTGTCTTTCTGCCATGTTTGGAGATGCTATGCCCCTGCAGCCTCTGGATGCGCTACAGAAAGTCTTTGAAAGGATGCTTCAACAGGTTTTTATTCTCATTTCTAATGGATTCTGGATGATCTGATGCTAGTGTATACTCTCTCTGTCCCCCTTCACTTGCTGTTTACCTGCACCTGACCTAAATATAGGATGGGATGTGGTCTTAATCACCCAGCTATAAAGAAACAATTCAGCCAATGCATATGGGGATTAATTTCCAAAGCCATTTAAGCCTAATTTTCTTCACTGTAATGGAAAAATAGCTGCGCCAGCTGTGTCACAATATGTAACAACCTAATTCACTGTAAGCCCTTTAACAAGAGGTATTATCGTAAACAGGCTGTCGGACAAAGGCAGCGGCTCTGACAGAGGACGTGCTGTCACAGAGTGCAGTATCACCAACAGTTTGTTGTCAGTGTTACACTGGGCCATTTAAACTCCACCGAGCTCGTTAGCCTAGATCCAGGCCTGCGGCCAGCCTGCTCTTTGTGCACGCAGCACACTGAATCATTGTGTAGAAGGATAATCCATACAGGGTAATTGGTACACCCTATCATGCAACACATAAAGACAGCAGGACGTAGGTGTGGGTTGATCCATCCATCCAAATGACACATGGCTACAAATACTTTTAACATAGTAAATAGGACAGCAACTAACAAGTAATATATTTATTGGTTTAAGCAAAGGTAGATCATCTGTCCGTCCAATCATTTTTATTTGTGCCAAATCTGTCTACCTGGTCACACACTTTCCCTTGTTCATCAATGGAGTCTTCCACAAGCTGCTAACTAGACAGCTGTGAGTTTAAACAATAGACGTGTTTACCGTTAGAATTCACGATGGTGTTATTATGTTGGTGGAGTGGCTTTTGAGGAGTCCTATAATGATGCACCCAGTATGTTGTCTGTGTATGCATGTATGTGTGTGTGTGTGTGTGTGTGTGTGTGTGTGTGTGTGTGCATACGTTTGTGTGAATATGTTATTTTCTTTTATCGTGTGCTATGTAGTATTTATGATATTTGTAATCCTTTGTGGAACTGCAGAACGTAGTCCAAAACAAATGTCCTTATGGGGATAATCTATAATATAAGTATTGTATCGTTTTGTACTTTCATTAGAGTTTTTTACATTGATTATCTGGTTTGATTAAAAACAAATGTATTTTAGTCTTGCAGGTTTTGCAAATGCAACTAATCCTTCATCTGGCCATTATTTTCTGGATTAATAATAAACATTTGGTCCTTTACATTTCTGAAAATAGTGAAAAATGTCTTTCTATCAATCAGCTCTTCTCCCACTGGACTTGCAGCAGGCCTGTGTGTTGGAATGGCACGACATCTCTCGCAAAGGAACAAAGGGTGCATGCAGCAGGAGATAGGAGATGTGGTGTTGGTGTGTGTGTGTGTGTGTGTGTGTGTGTGTGTGTGTGTGTGTGTGTGTGTGTGTGTGTGTGTGTGTGTGTGTGTCTTTGTGTTGGAGGGACTTGACATCCTGCTGACGCGCTTTCCATGACATGATGCTCTATTGATCTTACAGAAAGTGTATACAGAGCTGCAGGCTGATGGCCAAATTAACGTCATTATATGTATTTTATTAACTTCTTATAGTTTGCTTACTACCTCACCATATCGTTTGGATTACCTTTGTTCAAGAAGATGAGTGTTTCGTTGTTTATTTGGTAACTCTTGTGACCAATAGTGCTATGTTTATTTAAACGTTGAACGTACTTTATTTCAGTCTTCTCTCATTTCATTGGAATAATATATCTTATTTAAAATTTAAAATTCAAAAACACTCAAACTCCTGTCAGTGCACATAGTTTTCATCATAGCATTTAAATTGCATAAGAGTGATTGGCATAACCACATACAATTGATCGTCAACTATTTTGAGAATCGGTTAATCAAGTTATAATCAGCGATTTCTTTTTTAAAGAGATCGCTGGTTCTCGTTTTTCAAATATCAGAGTTTGGCTTTCATCATAATAAACTGATTATCTTTGGGTTATAAAAGCAACAAAATAATACAATAGTAGGGCTACCAGCTCCAAGACAACTAGTCGACCAAAGCTCCTTTTGGGCTCATCACAAAGATCTCTTTGGACAAATAGTCGATTCTAAGATTTTTTCATGCTAAATTATTTATTTCCTAAAATCGTATGAGCACATCTCAGGAAAACACAAGATTTGAAGTGAGGCTTTTGTATGATACATGGAGAAAGCCTTATACAGATCTGTTGATTAATCAACTAATCGATGTTTCAACCATATCACTGTTAGTCGACTAAGAATGTAAGGAAAGCCATCGAAGCCCTCAAGTAAACATATTTAGTGAGTTTACTTATCCCAACCAAATATGCAAGTTTTATGAATATAAATAATATGTTTATGTATTATTCTTATTTTTAATGTTTATCTTACAAAACAAGGCATTTGAAAATTCGACTTTGTGAGATTTTTTTGACACAATTGTATATTGTACCTTTTCATCCCTTTATGATTGATCTTTTATTCCATAGGCCAGAGCGGTGCGTTGCCTCCTGTCCTCACCCCAGCTGCCCCCCCGAGTCACGCTGGAAGCTCAGCATCTCCTGACCTGACGGAGCATCCTGGGAATGAGCCCTCACAGTGGACATATAATCCTGCAGGCGGGGATGGAACCCCAACCCAAACCAAAACTATGACCATGACCGAAGTGACAGTCCATTCAGAGACTGTGACAAATTCTTTCGGCCTATATCAAACACAATCGTCCACCGCTACATCCCTACACACCAATGTGCCTGCTTCACTGTCAGGTAATCCAACCTGTATGCACCATTTATCTTTTTAAAAGCTCTATATATTTGTGTATCTTTAATGTTCTTGTCCAGTCCGTTTACTTTGTCCAGAATCTTAAAATATAACAGCCCACACACTTAAATCTGCCTGTTTGCAAACACAGACGCTCCTCTCAGACTCTGCCAGCAGCATTCCAGGAATATTTTGCTCCCCTGACCCTCACATGACTGCACTGATATCTGCACTGATATCTGTTTGAGTTTCTCCCTTCGAAGGCCCACAATTCCATCAGCAACTACTTTTGGTTGTTTTGTAATGTGATGCAAAACATGCACATGGCTGTCTTTTGCCTGTTCCCTCAATCTGTCCTCAATGTAAACATTACTCTGGCTTGTAATTTCACAGCGTACAAAGGTCCTTGAACACACCCTTTTCCTAGCCCCCTCCCCAGCTGTTGGCATGAGCTGTCAAGCCTGATGTAAACAGCCACATGTGCTTTAAGTGGAGTAAGAATATACTCATGACGAGAGGGGAAAGGAGGTGAGCTTAGTGTGTTTATGTTATTCAATAGTTTCACAGAGAAGAAATATTACAGCTAGAAGTGAAAAGGAAAATGGAGTCTGTTGTTGATAATGCACATAGAAGCCCTTTTACAAGCACGCGTTTTGTCAAAATTTACCTGTGTTGTTTAGGTCTGAAACTAACAGGTATTGGGTTATTTTCATTATCGATTAATCTACGCATGTTTTTTTTGGTTATGATTATTTTATTTATTTGTGGAATGCATAGTGACGCAGTTTTGTCTGTACAAAAACAGCATGTTTTGCTTTAAAATAACAACTATTGCAAGTAATGGGCTATCCAAATGGGGGCCGATACATTTTCTGACTGTCAACTACATCTAGTTTTAGATCTTTAATATAAAAAAAACCACAATCCTTTAGTGTCTATCTTAGTTTGTTGACTTGAGGCTAAGAGTTTGGCATTCTGTTGTTATCTCTACATTTGTGCAGATAGTTTATCATACAGGAGAGAACTGAGCCCAATGTGAAATATGCGTTTGAATACTGAGATTAAAGTCAGAAATAAAACATTGACATATTTAAAACATTAATTTGAATTCAGAGAACTCTGACTTTACTCTGACTTTAAGTTTGGAGTCCGAATTTGGAGTAAGATTTTTAATTTTTCAATTAAATCCTGAATTTATTTTCAGATTGCTTTAAACATCGGATTCCTCAACTTCAAATCAAAATCAAATTAAATTTCCACATGTGGCCCTAATCGTCTTCCATAAAATCAGCCTCTGCAAAGCTTTAAAGTTGCAGTTATCAGCAATTTGTGACCTCCACCATCCTCCTTATTATGTTGTTGTTTGATGCATGAAAATACAAACGGTGCGAACAAGGTTTCATGGTATTGTTCGGAAAGATAGGTGGGACCTGAAAACATAGACACAGTCAGAGGGATTGATTCATCTTGATTCTGCGTGTATGGTTTGTTCCCTTTGAACTAGTCTGTGTACTGTCTTAAATGAACACATCCCTGCCTTCATATGCCCACTTCCAGCTGCCACAGAAATAATTTCATCCGCGCCGCACATCTCCACCACGGAAGGCAGAGCCGCTCTGACCACAGATCCCTTCAACACCTTTTCATCTCCAGCAGCCCACACAGTGCAGGATACGAGCTCCACAGCCCACGCCTCCACCTTGCAGCCACAGTCTGAACCACTGACCTCAGCCCCCACGCAGCCCACCACCAATGCACAGCCTCTGACCTCAGCTCCAGGCCGAGGTCCTGCTGGGCCTACACACCGAGAGGTCCCGCCTCAGCTCAATGTTGGAGATGAAGGTATGGCAGTAAGAGTTTTTGTATTAGGCTCCCAAGATTGGCTTTATTTTCTCGCTCTTAAAAGCCCATGTTTTATTATGTTTATCCTATTAGACCTCAAGAGGCCCCGCTCAAGCTCCCCTTTAGACCCACTGCTGGCTGGCCTGCTTTCAGTGTTCATCGTCACCACTGCTATTGTCTTCGTCGTCCTCTTCCTCAAGTTTCGCCAGCGGACAACTCACCCAGAGTTCCATCGGCTGCAGGATCTTCCCATGGTGAGACACCTACCATGTATAACAATGACATGTGGCTGTGATTCAATATTACTTAAGAGGTTTTTTTTATAGGTACCTTGTCCAGAGAGAAAAACTGTTTTACAAAAAAAGAAACAAAGTGAACAATGCCTTGGGAGCCTCAAATCCAAATCAATGTGAATTGCCTTGAACCGTATTTGTTTTAATGGCCAGCAGGGGGCAGGTTCTGGTTGCAAAATAAATTTGATTGTATAAAAGTCTGTGAGAACAAATGAACCCACTTCTAGCTTGAAAATGTTTGTGATTGAATCATGGCCTTAATCGCTAGTTGCATGTCTTTTGTAGTACAGCATGATCTTTATTTCCAAGCTGGTATGCTCTAGGTTTATATTATGATTTAAGTTGCAACAGCCACTGAGACCTGCAACCAAGGTAACCCTCAATTAATTTACGGAACTTTGCTTAAAATCTCACAGGATTTGCTGACTGGTGGTTTATAGTAACCGTAACAATTCGAGGTCAATGACAAATCGTAAAACGTTGTATTCTAAAATCCAATGGGTGATATCACAGTGACTACGCTCACTTCAATTATACTGGCCAGGCAAGGATGGTCTAAAAAAAGACACCATATTGGGTTGTATTATAGGAAATGTAGGATCCAGGGGTTTCCCGTCTTTGCAAAACTAATTTTCTTTAACCATTTTTCTTTAATGTCTCTCTCTGTTTAGTCCCACAGCTGCATAGAAATGCAATATTAAATTGCTGTACTGCTAAATGCAACTCTTATATTTAGGGAATAACAGATTAAAAGTCACTAAATCCCTTATACACTTTTCAACAAATGTACAACTGTGAGTAAAAGCATTTAACTGGTAGGCTGTAATCTTTATCTTGTTTACCTCTTCTCCTCCAGGATGATTTGATGGAGGACACGCCACTCTCCAGATACTCCTACTGATGGAAGCAACCTGTCCACGACACTCAGAGAACAAAAGCAAAGCAGACACCAAAGGGAGACCAGAGTGGATCAAAGAAAAAACCTTTGACTGGACTTAGCTACGATTCTGATGAAGAGTTTTGGGTCAGTGATAAAATGATATTCATCTGTAGTTCCATGAAGAGGAGCTTTAGTCTTTTAAATGGGAGATTGTAGAGGTTTTTTTGCCACATTCCCTTTACATCTCCAGAGATCTCCAGTCTAGTGGAAACTGTTTTTTTTTTTAGTTAGTAGAGCCTCTGCACCCCTGAGTGACTCCCCATGTATGCACAGCACTTTAAATTGCTTGAATGATTGCAGTGCCCCCTGGGGGACGTCTGAGGTAATGTAGATCAAGTCCTAAACAGACAACCTCAGGTTATATGGCAAGAAAAAAGAAAAAAAAGACATATGGGATATTTGCCAAAATTACCCCAAAATGATTAAGGAATATAAATGAACCCTTAGGAGACCAAATATTAGTAAAGTGCACTTTCAAGCCAAATTGCCAGGTTGCACGCGTCGTCTTAAAACTAAGGTTTTGCAAAATATACTTAGATGACAGAAGGGATTTTATAATAAGCCATATCTTTGGGAAAAACAAACACAAAATATTTTAACTTCAAATTTGACGCGGAACATAATTATTGTTGCAGCCTTTAATTGTGTTATTACAATTGTGGGGGGACTTTTATTTTCATGGCCTGAAACTGGTATATAAAACTTGAATTTGGTTCAGACAAATGTTTGAACTAAAACAAACTGTAAAAGTAAAATATATAACAGTTTTTAAAACATGTTGTAAAATGCATATTTATAAGGAATGTATTTGTTTTCTGCAAATGGTATTTCTTCAAGTGCAGTAAGTGGAGACAATGAGGCATTTTCCAGGTTTAGATAGTTGTTACCTGTATCTGTATTAGCCGGAGTAGCCTATCAAATGTGCAGGAACTAAGCTGTTGTTTCACAGTTTTTATTACCTCGTGTTTTACTTTCCTGTTGAGTGCAAACAGTGATGTATTATAATATGCCATTGAAGTGTGGACTGTAAAAAATGTATTGATATTAAGTTTGATAATAAAACAAACAGTGATGTATGGGCGAGTCTTGCTGTGTAACCTGTGTGACGGGCATTGTCTTTCGCAGTTGGTTTCCAGCCAAACAGATCTGCAGGGATATAAATTCACATGCCAAGACAAGTAGTGTGGACTTTGAACAACTACTAATCTTTAAAATACAAAAAAGCCGATCCCTAAACACACCAATGTTGACCTAACCCCACATTCGATCAATACCCATTCAAAAAAGAAAAGCACAAGGTTATGTGTATAACCAATGTATAATATTTATTATGATCAATGGGAAAACTCAAAACCCTGTATGAGAATCTAAAAAACAATTCAATAAGAAAATCATGATAGTTTTTTACTTAGGAACGGCAATAGTTTTGACAAACCGTGGTCAAGTTTTATTTAATGTGCAAACATCTTTATTACAGCATCTTCATCTTCTCTTACAAAAAATATAAAGGATTATTCAAGTTCAAATGTCTGAATCTGGGTGCTTGATAAAGATCATGGGAGCGCCGACCAGGTACTACACCTTGTTCATTTTTCTAAATGAGGAATTTCACTACCTGGAGAACTGGTCGGGTCATTTGACAACATGAACTCTAAATAGTGAAATTGGTCCTGGGTTAGCATGCATATTGCAAGGGTTATGTAGAGTGGCTTTGATTATCAAGTGATAGAGCATCCTAAAGATTTGGTCCTTTTTAGCAACAGCTAGCTTGACAGAAGGGGCCCATGCGGGGTCCGGTCCAGCCCAGCAGGGTGCGGCCGTGGCAGATTGTGGTCAGCATCAATCCGAGGAAAGCCACATTGCCGAACGCTCCCCGCATCCTCTTTTTGGGATCTGATTGAGATTAATTGTATTAAATGGTAATAGAATATCTACACCCAAAATGTCAATTACATTTGGACTGCCTGACATGTTCTTACCTCCTGTGGAGTATCCGTGTGCGTACACCTCTCTGCTAATTATCCATACAACTCCAAGTCCACTGGCAAGACGCTGTGGTTAACATAGAAACACACACACAAAGTTAACATTTAGTAATGACAGGATTCTATATATTTCTCAAATGTTGCTTTGAACCAAGAGCAAATAAGCAAAAAGCAATGTTGGGAATTTGTCAATTTCTAAAATGTAAGCTTATTTTGCTGTGGTCATTAAGACTAGTGAAAGAGAAAGACCAAAATACACATTCAGGTGTTTATTTTACTAAATCTTTGTTTATTTGCGTCTATAGATTGCTCAAAAGTTTGAGTATAATATTTCAACAAAATTAAACTTTAAACCTGGCAATACAAATTGTTGCAAATGTATGCAAATTAGCAGGTAATGTATTGAGCAACGCCTAATTTGCCTATTTTAACATAACAATCAGAAAACCTTTTATACGCCAAATAGTAAGTTGTCAACTAGGGAAGTGAAAGTATGACATATTTTCACCTGTATTGTCTCTCCTGCATATTTTATAAGCCTCTATTTGTGTGCTACAGTAGTATGACAAAAATCCACTCACAGGAGCATGCAGTCCACCAATTGCCAGGCAGAAAAGGAAGGCGGGGTAGATCTCCAGGCTGTAAAGAGGTGATAACATCATGTTAACTCTCACCTCTTTTACCATTGTTACTATGAATCATGAAAGCATGGCGCAATACAATTCAAGTGGGTGCGATTGAGGTCACACTGCCCATTTTTCAACTCATACGCACGTGTTTTGGTGTGCCCGCTGGATGCAGTTGAAAATGTTTCCATTTTCTGGGTCGTCGCTGTACATCTGAGGGTACTGCAAGCCAAGACACGTTTGTTTGTATAGACAATGCAAAATGCTTCACACAAGCCACAAAAAAAGGCACTGCCCCAGCATGAAACTATGTCAACAAGCTGTAGACCAACCGGCCTTGATGAAAACAGGATGAATGAGAAAGATTGGAAGATATTCTGCAATATATTTGAATAACAATACTTCTTCTCACATCTATCTTGTACTTCTTGCGGGCTTTGCCAACTTTAATGGCCAGATGTCCAATCATGGCAATACTGGCAACCCCAGTCAGCACCACGTAGCCATATTCTTTGGAGAGTGCCACCATCCTGCAAACTTTGAGAAAGGAAAAACAATAGTCGATAAAGTTCTGGTTATTATGTAGTATTACAAAATAAATGTAAATCAGTAACATAAAGTGAGGAAAATATGTAAATAAATTACAGTTACCAATTAAAATGATGGGTTGCATCAGTCTACTTCAGGGTCATTTTGAGAGTACAGCATTTATTCTGTTTCAATCTTAATTCAAATTATATTGAAGAACTTTTATAAAAACTTTGACAGTTGGCTTTTACACTGCCAGGACATTTTCAGTTTTAACTAACAAGTCATTTGTAACCTATTACATTCCAAAAGTTACCATTCCAGCAGTGTTTATTGCGTGATACTTATAGAATAGGGACTGTTGAAGAGATATAAGTAATACCATTTTTGTATTCTTATTCGAGGTACGAAGACTGCCAACATTTAGTACAAAACCCCCCCTGAAAAAACGGATTTTCATGCCCGGGTACTTCATTGTCCTATATAAACCTTTATATATTACACTGCAGTCTATGATGTAAACACATGACATCTCAAACTAGGGAAAATAGCTTCGTAAAACCACAGCAGAGGAAGGACGACTTGAAAACGAAAGGTCAAATGAGGACTCCAACGACGCCAACACACCGAAAAGTTTCAGAGGAAGCATATGGTAATATCACATAACTAAACTTACACAAAAACACAAGTTTTTACCTTAAATGTGGGAGCTAGAGTACGAGGTAGGCAGCTCAGGTGAAATCACAACGACGGGCTAACCGAGCACGCACAAGTTTCCTTTCTTAAATGTACTGCGTAGAGGCTTACGTAACGCCCACACACACAGAGAGGGCGTGGCGGCTAACTAGAAGCATTTACTCGATTACGTGTATAGCTAATGTGTGCTAAAAGTCAAGGTTACATCCGGTTGCATTATTACTCTGGTCGATACAGGACTGCCTATTTTACACAGTCTCCCCAGGAAACGTTTCCTCAAAAATACTCAGTCCCATTTTCTGACATGCGCACTGGACCGCAGGTGAGCTGTGTTGTTATGTTATGGAGGTTACCTTGGTAACTGGGAAATTAGGGGTATCCTGTCGTGAATACTAAGAGCAGAGGTGGTAGAAGTACTCAGATCTTGTACTTAAATTAAAGTAGAAGTACTAGAGGTAGGTTACTAAAGTATAAGATCTGAGTATTTTTTCCAATATCATCAATTTAATAGGCTAATAGTGTAAGGCAAGGCAAATTTATTTATATAGCACATTTCAACACAAGGCAATTCAAAGTGATTTACACAAATGAAAGACATTAATAGCATTTAAGAAACATATTATGAAATTATATCTAAAAACAATCATTTAAAAGCAATGATATGAAATGGCAGTTAAAAACACTAATTTAAAAGCAAAGATACATGAATCACAGTTACAGTGTGAGATACACACATCTGAACGAATCCCCTTTGGAAAATTATAATCTGACCCCATGGTACCTTTTAGTTTTCACCGAAATTATTCCTCTTTTTTATTTTTAAATGCACATATTTAAAGGTGGGGTAGGTAAGTTTGGGAAACCGGCTCGAGATACAACTTTTTGTTATATTCCATGGAATGCTCTTAAAGGTGGGGTAGGTAATTTTGGAGAAACCAATTTGAGTGCGCTAGAATTTGAAAATACACAAAGTGTACTAAAAAGAAACTCTCTGAGATATAAGACAAGTGTTTTACAGTTTTCTCCCTATTGTGTTTCGCTATAAATTGACTTATGATCCCTTACAAATGAGTCTTAAGTAAATGAGTTTACTTCAATACAGAGGAAGAAGGCCGTCCGGCCGATTTTCTAACCAGCATGCCGAAAACATGTCATGCCGAAGGAGTCTACTGTAAATTAAATTACCTACAAGAAACCGGGCCGATTTTATGTGACCTTACCGATTCCGGACGGACAGTCGGGAGGTAGACACCGTGTTTGAATAGAGTCCAGGCAGTAAACCAGCACTTACGTGTCAAGTTATCACACAACCTCCTCCCGAGACATTTTCCTCTACCGTCTAAAAAG